>NC_140103.1:820000-882500 GCF_964237585.1 Gallinula chloropus
ACATTCCAAAACACACACTTATGTAAAAATATGATGGAAGTTTTATACATGTGGAATTTCCTAACAATAAATCACACAAATGGATATCTACACTGGGTAATAAAACTGAACAGATTCTAAACTGATCGGTAAAGTTGCCCATAAATTGCTGTTTTTAGCAAGCTGTAAACAAAAGCGGAGTAAATACCAAGTGAGCCCGTAACGTAACGGGGTGCAGGGCGAGGGGCTCCAGCTACTGGGTGCAGAGCTGGGGTAGGGCGGTGTTGGGAACTCTGCTGTTACTGCCCAGCACCAACACCACATCTGGGGCTTGATACACTGGTGGCACGGGGAGAGGACGGGGCACAATAAACGCTGCCGGCTCTCAGGACACGCTCCGCCTCACAGAGGTTTAGGTGCCATTGTGCCCCCCGCTCATCTGTTGGGGCTGTGCAAGGCACATCCCTGCGCCGGCTGCATCTTATCTAATTGCTCCTCAGCAACACAAAGCACACATACCCCCCATGCAAGCCACGGGCAGTACTCACCTGGGAGGGCCGGGAGCTGCGGGGGGCTCCCAGCACAGACATCTCAGGAGAACACACTGCAAATCCCCGTCCTTTCCGAGCGCCCGTTTTGGACCGAGACAGAAGGAACAGTTTAGGTGCCTGTCCAGGTGAAGTGCAGGGCCAGTTTGCCCCCAGCACGGCACCCCCAGGGTGGGTCACCAGCACAGAGGACTTGGAACCGGCCGGGCAAAAGCCCTTCCCAGCACGGGTGCTTCAGGTGGGAAAGGCAGAGATGTCAGCTTTGATTTGAGCTAACAGAAAGGAATCTTTGGACGGAAAGGCTCCAGGACCTTTGAATTAAATGAAAGACCAGAACACTCTACAGAATGTCTGCAATAACAGTCTCTACAGAAAATTATGAGGAACTACATAAATCCACCCTCTTCCTCTTCACACAGGCTCATTAAAGCAGTACTGACTCTCTGGGCAGCTATAATTCTGCTGAGTGATACCCTGGAATCACCCTGTCAATACCCAGTGGTGTGCTGCCTCTCCAACTATCTGTGCCCCTAATATTCCTCTCTTTGATGGGATTTGCTGACCTTTAATCTGATGCTAGTTTACTCTCATCACTGAAGTGCAAGTCAGAGAGCAATAAAACGGCAACCTCACTGATTCAAAAGGGAGAGCTAAAGCGCCACTAACTGTGAATCTAACCTTTCGTAATGGCTCTCCCCTTAAAAGGGGAAACATGAAGTGCAAGGCAGCTAAAACAAACAATATTTAATGCTGACTACAAGATTTATTGCAGCCCTCTTTGCATGAGTATTAAATTGGAATTTCAGGGCTGTAAACTGAGGAAGAGGAGAGGGACAGCTGGCGCAGCCAGAGCCGTGGCCCTGTGCAGCACCTTCCCCATGCCACGGGCATCGCCAGCACTGAACAGAGCAGGGCATCTGCAGCTGGAAGGTGCAGGCAGCAACGCGGGGTCAGGCAACCAGCTAGGACTGAGCAAGGAGACCTGACCCCACAAGGGTGAACGGGCCTGGGCAGCACAGGGTGTGACGAGCTCCATTCCCAAAGGCGTGTGTGAGCATCCTCTCCTAGGGAGCCCAGCACTGGAACTGGTGCCTTGGGGAGCAGCCATGGTCTTGCAGCCATGCACTGCATGGGGAGAGCTGCCAAAACACAGAGCTGACCGGGCCCTGACACCATGAGGTGCCACTGTGGGATCTGCAAAGCACCCAGAGTCATCGTGGCCCTTTGCCACAGACCTCGTGCTGCTTGAGAGGGTGCAGGTGGAGATTACCCACCAGGAAGGGTCCCTGGGGCACCAGCAACAGAGGACTGCAGTGGGGCATGAGAGGGGTGGGCAGTGGTGTGTCCGGATCAAAGCCCTCCGGCTAGGTGGTCCCCAAACGGGGCTCACTGGGAGGAGGCACTCTTTAGCACACGCCCCTTGTTGAGAGGGAAATCGAGCAGAAATAGAGGTTATTCTCAAAAAGCCGGTGCTCTTCTCAGTGGAGCCGCTGGGGGCTGTGCACGGCCTCTCCCTGTCCTCCCGGCCCTGGGCACGGGCAGCTCCAGCCCTCAGCTGAGCCAGGGACCCCTCGTCCAGCCACGCTCATCACTGTCCGGTGGAGTCACGAACGGACACCATGATCAGCAGAGCGCTGGAGAACGGCCGGTGTCTACCCGTGCCGTGCAGCATCTCCACCCCTTCATTCTGTTTATTCCACGAGCCACAGGAAACCACGACTGGCGCGTCAGGGCGCGGGGGCACAGCCGGTGCCGCGGGGCACACAGCCCAACGTCCCTGCATTAGCGCCTCGGAGGTGACCGTCCCCACGGCTGGCACTGGGGACTGAGCGACTGAGCGGGGCCCTCCACGGCTGCCCGGGCTGGCAGAGTGCACGATCCAGGAGACAAATCTCACAACTTGTGTACACACAGATCAACAGAAAACACGCTGAAGTCACAGCACAAAGTAAAAGAGAAATTATTGCATAACAAATTTCTCTCTGGCTCTCTGGGGAAAATAAAGACTGACAGCTTTGGGTTTAACAGGTGCTGCTGCAAGATGAGCTACTTATTAATACTGCTAGGAAGGAAAAGGATGATAAAAACTATAATGTGATTAATTATTTATGTTTACGAGCATGATTTTTAAGAGTTACAGTTTGTCATGCAAATCGCTTGGTCTGGTTCGACTCCACACGTCGCAGCCCAGAACGTGCCTGAGGGCTCTTCGCAACACGCGCTGCAATTACCAGGCCGCTAGCCGGGCAGCAGGCCCGCGGTCCAGCCGCCGGCATGCTGCCCCAGCCCCACGCCTCCACCCTGCCTCTGCAGCCAGCAGCCTGCTGGCAAACACAGGGGCATGTTCTCAGCCAGGGAAGAGACTGAGACAGAAGCTTCTCGTAAGCGCAGAAGCCAGGAGAACCCTGCTTCTCTGCTTGGCCTGACTCCCTTCACAGCTAACCCGAAGGCACGGCAGAGCAGGCCACAGCTCTGGCCCTCGCGGTGGTCCCTGGTCCCTGAGGAGTCCCGGGACCCCACCAGCTCAGAGACCCCCCTCGGGTCCCACAGCGATCCGCACCTGCAGTGCATGGTGACCATCACCTCGGCCCCAGGGCACCGCGGTGCAGAGCCACAACACTGGCACTCCCAAACCAGGCCGCGGATTCGCATGTAGCAGTCACCACACAAACCACCACCCAGCACTTCTGGGAAGAAAACTGGAAGGGAAGATGTGCAGGAACTCAGAGAGACAGACTTTGTCAGACCTAACAGGCTCTGATAAGGGGAGAGCTTTTATAAGGGACACTCAGAGATGTATCAGACGAGAGCAAGGCTGAATACAAAACAGTGTTAGTGTAAAAAAGAACAAAGAAAAGGCCTGCTCTGTGTAAGAACTGGTAATACATTAAAAATTTAAAACCTGGCACGACAAATCTGGATACTCCCTGCAGAAGACAACTGATATTAATGAACAGGCCTGTGCATTCATTGTCTGGGATCCCAGAGGAAAAAAATAATGCTGGTTACACTGAATTTTTTAAAGAGGAATTCTTCTCTGCACAAGCAGCTCCTCCGCCAAAGCACCGGAGCATTCCTGGCAGTTCTAACACCTGAAAACATCCCCCTACCCGGGCATGGGGCTCACCCCAAGGTGCCTCATCCCCCCGCACCCAGCACGGGACTCCAGCAGAGCTCCTGTATTTGGGGAGGGGTGCTCGGGCCTGGCTCCCTGCACCCCTCAGCTGCGCAGGGCAGCTCCCTCAGAACAAAGAGTGTCCTGGTTCCTGTGACGCTGGACTGGCAGCACTCGAGAAGGCGGAAGGAGAGACAACACGGGGGACACCATGGGGCTCCCTGGTTTGCACGGAGCCTGTCAGATCCTCGACAGGCGCCGCAGAGCAGCCAGCTGGATTAGGGGCTTGAGGTCACTTCTGGGGCCAGGAAACAATAACCAGAAAGTCTGGACAAGCCAAACAGTGCCCATGCTTCCTGCTGATGGACACCGGTACCGACAATGATCTGGGTTGTAAGTTAGAGCGGGGGAAGCGCTGCCCCGGTGGTTTTGGTCGGCATGGAAAACTTGTCAGGTTGTGGCCGCACAGCTTGTCAGCACCACAGAACGCGTACAGAGAGCGGGACCTCTACCTGAGAGGGGCTGATGGACAGGGATGCATGGAGGCAGGAGCTGGGCCACAGCCAGTGCACCCCAGCCTGCAGATGCCCCTCAGCCCCAGCTTCTCCCTGTTGTTCCCAAAGCCTGTGTGGCACTTGGGTGGAAGTGGCTTTGGGAGCACACTGCCACTGCAGTGCAATGCAAACCCTGGGGATTCGCTGTGCGTGGCCCCGACCTGCAGCAGGGCGGCACAGCCCGCTCTGCCACGGGAGCGATCCGGGACAGGCCTGGGCAGCGCTGGGTGCTGCGGGATGTGTCTGCAGCCCCCACTCCTTGGCTCCAAATTGCATTTCTCTTCCTGTAAGGCTCTGGTGCGGTGCAGGAGCGCACACTGCGAACAAGAGGCTCATTGTTATTGCCATCGCTGCCGCACTCCGTAGGTGCTGGGTGCCTGGGTATAAACCTACCTGCCTGCAGCAAGGCGTGCTGGAAGGAGCTGGGAACATCAGCAGTTTGTACCAGGGTCACCCGTGCAGCGCACAATTATGCTGGGGCGAGCTGTGTTAGGGGAATGCCTCAAGTTTTAAACTGTCATTAGAATATCGTGGCCTGGTTTTAACAATACAGCAGCGCTTCTAATGATCTTTAAGGTAATTCGCTATTCAGACCCCAAGCAAAAGATGCAAATGTACCACTGAAAGCTCCTTATTAAATACCCACAGGCTACAGTTCTGTACAATAAGTGGTCCAGGTCTTTTTAGAACATCCTAATTAGATGAACAGAGATGCAGAAAAATGCAAAACCAGGTCATGCAGCAAAAATGTTGGGGGAAAAAAAAAAGCTGCCAAACAACCCCCCTCCAAGCCCCTCATTAAATACCCTCCCCCACACCGCAACCCTTATTAAAACCCTCGCAGTGTGATGAAGTGGAGCCACGGGCTTCCAGCCCACCATCGCCCCCAAAATAGAGGTGACCGTTATTGTTAAAGTTAAGTTTTCGGTTTACTGCCAGGGATATGTCTAAGTGATGATATAAATAATACTATGAATAATACATTAAGCAAAAACCCAATCTGAAATTAAATTTGCCTTGGGTTATCTCCCTTTTTACTATATACATACAGAATTATTATGCGCTAGGGAGGGGAAAGGGAAAAAAAGCTAATATCAAGGTAACACTTTTCCCCCTTTTGAAAGTAGCAAGAATTGCTCCCCCTGATCGGCTGCTATCTCACACCAGGGACACCAGGGTGGAACTTCCCTTCTCCCTGAAATCAGGGCTCAATCGGAGCCAGATTTCAGGGCTGGCTGGCAAAGGTTCCCTCCTGGACAGGCCAGGCAGAGATGCTTGCTCTGGCCTGGCGTGTCCGCATGCGAGGAAACGTGCAGCATCACGTACAGGCTCACTGGGTTCTCCAGTCCCTCCCACCTGGCCTTCCCGGGACGATTCACTTTCAGTGCTGGCAGCTGGCCTTATGTTTGTCTGACCTGTCTGTCTCCAGCTCAGCTCAGCTGAGTACCAGCCCTTTACTCACTGGCTCTCCAGCATCCAGCACTCGCTGTGATTTCCAAAGCAATCCCAGCACCATGCACCAAGCACAGGTCTGTGCTCCGACCCTACGCCAGAACTGCTGTGTGATTTTAGATCAACCACTTCTCCCCGTGCCTCAGCTTCTTCAGGAGGAAAACGAGACCAGGGACACTTAGGGCACTCCACAAACCCCTCAGGAGCTTTGGCTGAACGGCACCAGAAGCTAAGGCCTCGAAAATACAATGGCACTTCCAACAGTCCCCCAGGCACCAGCACAGCCAGTCCTCACCCCTGCACCAAAAGCCAGCCACTGCCCCTGCACCCAGTGCCACAAGGCCACCAAGCTGCCTGAAGATCTCCTGATCCCACCTCCGCCTAGCAGGTCCTTCCAGTGACCTCAGACACACGTCCTGCTGCCAGCCCGGTGCTGAGGCACTGTGACACCAGTGCATTAAATTATGGCAGTTCTCAGGTCCATTTTGTCATGTGAACATCAGTCCAAGGGCACCCACTGAGACCCGAAAGGCTCATCTCCTGAATGCTCTGGGTGGAAGTCTGGGCAACCAATTCCAGCATCTGGGGGACTGCAGAAGGGCAATGTGCTCTGCCCCACAGCTGCTGGCCACGGCGCTCCCTACACCTGGGTCGACTCAGGTGGGGACATGGGCAGTCATTGCACATCCAGAGATGTCCCTGTAAGACTGAGTGTGGGATGAATGGTGCCATGTGCCCTGGCCTTTCCTCCCTCTCTCCCCACGCTCTGCACCACGGACACCGGCTGCCTCGGGAAGGGGAGGCGCTGACCCCAGGCAGCCAGCTCCACAGGGACCCCGGCATCGCCTCGCCTGTCGTCTGCAATTCCCGAGCCTCGCCTGGGAGTGACGCTGGGAAGGAAATGGTTAATGCACTAATTACCATAATTAAGAGTTGCCAATTTAATTATAGCTGAGAATATTAATGCTGTAACATTTGTTGGAGTGCAGAAAACAAACCTTTAATGCACAGACTTTGTTCGCAAACATCTAATGGAGCCCTCCTCCACTTCGCTTGGTGCTTCAGTGCTGACACAACAGCGATAGGTTCAGATTGAAGAACTTGTCAGCAATCAGGCAGGAGGAGGCTAATTAGCTGGCAGGTTAATGAGTGTGATGGCTCTTGACAGCATTTTGTTACAGCCTCTACTGTATTTAAACAATAAATGATTATTACTTAAACACAGTGGAGACAGTCTTATTAGGACAGCTAGACCATATATTTATTTTCATAAAAACGAGTCTAATTCCTTAGTGGAAAAAATAAAATGTAAAATTTTGGCCGTTGATAATCTCACCTCTGGATCTCCAGGGTATCTTGTCAGAGGAGGAAAGCACGGGTTTTAAAAGTCCTTGTGCTCTCCATGAGAAGGCATTAAACACGAGCACCGCACGTCTGAAGCCCGGGTGGCTATAAAACATCAACAGCAGTGATGCAATTTAAAGAGCTGCCTTGATTGCCAGCCCAGCAAAACAGGCACAGCAAATCCTTCCTCGTTTCCACCCTGCATTTTCAGCCTTTGTCCCTGTATGCAATAGGTGCTGGGGCTTCACCATCCCCATGGTCTCCAGGCTCAGGCTGGGCTCTGTGTTTTAATTCCTTTGGCAATGGGATTCAGGAACAGGTGGAGAAGTAGAGGAATGGCTCTGTGGGGAGATTAGCCCATTTCTCAGTCCCGTCATGGGAATGGGGCACATCTTACAGCACCCCTGCAATCCATAATCACAGTGAGAACGAGGAGGAAGGTGTCTATGCCCAAAAACTCTGAGAGCACATCATGAGAGTGCCTTTCCTGCAGCAATGCAGGTAGGAACAAGCTGCTGGCTGTGGCCTCAACTGTATTTACAGGACAGGCAATTGCAAATATGTGTCCAGAAAAACCTTATCTGAAGAGAATTAAATTGAAACCATAGCTGTGTAATAATAAGGGAGGGTTATTTCAATTTAATATTTAGTGTTCCCTAGGAATTTGTACATAAACATGGAAGAAACAAAAGGCCTCACCTGCTGAGACTAATACCATTTTCGAAATTATTTTTGCATACATGAAAATGATTTGTGCCCCTCAGTGCTGCTGCTGAGCACGTGAACAGGAACGGGAAAGGCACTGAACTCCTCAAATCCTGCTAATCCTTAATACTGCCTTTCACATGTTTAAGATTCCACATACCACGAGCTAAGCACCGTGCAGCGGCAGTGAGCGCGTGGCTGGCTGCCAAGAGCATCAGGTAAGCACAGGCAGCACGGCAGCTCCATTGCTGAGCACGCCAACAGCCGTGCTCCCAGGGGGTCCTGCTGCCTTGGGACCACGGCACTGGGGGAGCAGAGGCAGAACCCAGGCCCTGGCCTGCCCATGAGCTGCTGGTGCTGGAGCTTAGTCCGGCAGATGGGCTAGCGATGCTGGGGAAAGCTGGGGTGTGAAGCAGCACTACCCCGGGCAGTACCCCCAGCACCCCGACAGCGCAGGGCCGTGCTGCGTGGGAGCCCCAGCAACGTGCAGCTCTCCTCACCAAAGCCTGCCCATGACGTCCCAGGCAAAGCATCACCCCAATTCCGAGCCACATCCTCAGCTCCTTATAGAGAAGCCGGAGCGCACAGGCAGCTCGCTGACATCACCCCGCACGTGAGCATCCGTCACGCGGGCGCCACGCACGGCCCGCGCATCAACACAGAGCATAAAGCCACATCGAGCCCGAATTAAACCTGCGCTCTGCCAGCTCTGCCAAGCAAGGCAGGCTCCCTTCTTCCCAGCTCTGATCCTCTCCGAGGATCTAAAGATCACGCTGCCTATGAAATATTGATGGGTTTGTACAAATACGGGACTCACACCAACACAGAACTTTCCCCACGAAGCCTTTGCTCGTCTCAGCTTGAAAGGGATTATCTAAATTTTATTCTTTTACATTAAAACATTAATAGTGTTTGATGGAGCAGCCGTAACCCAGCCCTGTCCCAGGGAAAGCTGGCATCTGGCAGAATCGCCAGGCTCTCTTGCTGTTTAAATGAGAATATTCTTCAGACTGAAAAATTATTTATAGAGGGTTTTTTTACTACCCTTGTATACTGCAATGTTATTTCCTTTCCCACACACTAGCAAAGTCCATTTTCACAACTGCTATAAAGCGGCATGTTCACAGCTAGTAAAACAACTCAATAAATAGCCTCACGAAGCTATAGCTGTCTCATATCCTTTCCTCAATAAAAACAGAGGTGAACTGCTTATTTTCAGCAGCACACTGTAAGAAGACAGAAGCATTATGACTGCTCATACATTCTGACTATCATTTGCCACAAGCTATATCTGTCAGCATTAAATAAAGCTGCATTATAAATGTAAACAAAACACCCACATCTACAAAATGAGCTGTCCGCCATTGCTAGAGGCATGAATTGAACCCGCTTATTGACTCAGCTTGCTCTTTTTATTTATTCTCCTACAAAGACATGCATTTACTTTACCCTACAAGCATAGTGGGTTTAGGGGCGGTAACTTGTCTCCTGCACAAGCTGAAAAGGCAGGTTGGTGACAAATGCAGATCTTAATGGGAACACCATTAGGTGGGCAAACATTGAACTATTATTGAAAAACTGATTTATTTTAAAAGGTTATCCTAGACCAAAACACTACATCATAAATAATTTGCAGGATCAGTCAAGTGAATTTATACTTATGATTTTTTTTAAAAAGGTAATTCATCGCAATCAAATAATAATGCCAGTTTGAGAGGAATTACACTCAAATATCAACTGCTCAGAATTTACAGTCTGAAGAGGTTAAAAGGTGCTCAGCTCTACAGCAGCACACATCAGGCATGTTCCCTGACAGTACATTATACATCTTTCTAGACCAGGAAAAAGTTCTGTCCCTGTCAGACAAAATTCACCTTTGTGTGAGGCCAGAGCAGTGCTCGCACACTTACAGCCTCCCGCGGGGAGCGGGCACGGCCCCCGCACAGCCACTGCCCCCCCAGGGCCCGCGGCGCCCCGCACGCCGAGGGGAGCACTCCCAGCAGCACGAAACCCCATTGAACCCCCCCTGAGCACTCATCTGGGAGTGAACAACCTGCCAGAGAAGGAGGGTCCATCAGTGCAGAATGGGGCCCAAGCCGGTGTCTGCGATGCTGAGCTGCTCGGTAACACGAGATTAACAAGATAACACAAGTTGTGTGAAAATACTGCATGTTCCCCAATTAATAATGGCAATCAATTATTTATATAGATACATTTCTACAAAGGGAGAATAATTATAAATAATGCATTGGGCGAGAGGGAACGGAGCCCTTCTTGCAATGTGCTGTACAAGAGGGAGCGGTTCTGACAGCACTACAAACAGGCGATGTGGTGCCGTTCCTCAAGCCGGGCCGCAAGGCAAACTAACTCTGGACTAGATCTTGCTGCTGGGGAGACGTGACTTCTGCTGGCGTGGGGAGCCAGCGAAGGAATTTCCATAGCATTCCAAGCACCAGGCTCTTCTCCCTCACACCTCAGAGGAAGCTGGGCTTTGAGATAGCTTTTCTTCTGTTGGGTAGAGGTGTGAAGACCATCTTCCATGGAAAACTCACCATGATTCACAAAATCATCTTGTTTATATATGACTGGAAATAGCTGGCACATGTGAGGGTGCTAAGCGGCCTGGCCTCGCACAGCGCCCTGGCCGGGGCACCAGGGGCCTCCTGTGCCCTCCCTCCATGCCTCACCCAACGCCCTGCCTGGCCCTGGGCCTCCTTCAGAGACAGGAGTTGTGCCCAGCAGTGCCAAACCGTGCACGGGGCTCCCGGCACGGATCGTGACCCACGTGGGATCACTGCTGGCTGGGCGTCACTTACGGCGGGTTCAGAATCTGGGCGCCTCGAGGGCCCGGCTGTGGTGAGATCCTTTTGCTCCAGAATGCCGGCAGAGAAATTCAAATGCAGCTTCGGAACGGAAAGGGAGAGGGAAAGGAGGAGTGAAGCAATTGGATGATGTTGGCAAAAGTCCCCTCGTTACACGGGGCATCCCTCATGAATGGACAGGAACAAGTGTTCCACTGGTTCACACCATCCATTCTTCCAGAGGTAGATATTAATTATTCCTGCTTTTCCATTTTAAGATAAGCTTGTTAACAAGAAATTATAGGGTAGCTCGGAGCGGCTATCCATTGGGTTGCCTGCATCGGAGTTTATGATGTTTACAGAGAAAAAGAAAATCAGTGTAAGGAGTAGCAGAGAGTAATTAATGTATTGTAGTGTGGGATTTCCACCTCCTACCTCCATTTAAATCAAACCACGCTTGGCAGTGCCAGAGTAAATCAAGGGGCAGCCACCGGGGAGAGGGGATCGGCGGAGGCATTAGAGCCACATCCAAACCCGTGCTTCACCCAAGCTCCTACTATTATTACTTGTGCAAAGCAAATATTCAGCCTCCAACCCTAAATCATTTCAATTCCTATTTCCAAGTATAATTTAATCTTTTTCAGCGACACTTGATGCTTACTTCATCACAGCATAATGACAGATTAAAAAGTTGTTGAATTAAATATTAAAGAGGACTTCAGGCAGTTCTGCATTTTTAAGGAATAACACAGATTGGAGATGAAATGAGAAGCCCAAATGCATATTTTATTCCAAAAGGAAAGAATACATATATTTTTCCTCCAGGCCACCTACTTTGTAATAAAACATAGGGCAGGTTTTTATTTAGTGGATAAAAGCATGATATAGTATTATAGGATTCATATCACTGTAAACTGGTACCATGCAATGGTGTCAGAGCTAATGACACCGTATGATCAAACATGGTCCTTTGTTAAATATATACGTGTATCTGTGCTGCATATCTGCGCCGTGTGTAGCTCTATATAGCCATCTACAGTATTTTCATTAGACCACTTAAGCACAATTTATTGACTCTCAGACACGAAAGTTTATCTTGTGATGACACCTCCTGCATGACATCAAAGGGTAGAATGCAAAACGTAATTTAAGCTATTATTGAAATATAAATCATTCCCAGGAAAATTATGCCAGCATATGAACAAAAAAAGTCACTTTAAATTTAAACTGCAGTTTAAAGTGTCTGAAAGTCTTGAAGACAAACAGAGGCGACAGCAAGTTTTGAACTTTAAGAGGAACCTCCACATTTTGATGATAAAAGGCCCCAACTATTGTACTGTAATAGAGCATCAGTCTTTGCATGTGCAGGGACTGAGGAGCACACCTGTAACACTTCACAGGTATTAATATTGCTGCTTAGTGCCCATACGTAACCCCTTCCCTATCTGTGTGTCCATGAGCACGTGGGTCACACTCTTGCCTTCATCCCACAGCACACACGGGCGGCAGCAGCACCTGGACAAGTCTTTGCTGCAGAGTGAATATAGGGAAGGCAGAGGTGTTGTCTGGATTCAGGGCAGGTGTCACTGTCAGCACAGCTCTGACACAGCAAATGCTCGTCCCCAGAAACACCCACGAGGGCAGGAGGAAGCGGGCAGTGGGAGAGCAGGGTGACCTCAACCTAAGGATATCCATAGTGCAGTTGAGAGCTGCCCATCGCAGGACTGGGAGGACACCTACCACCCACCTGGGTGCTCTGCTTTTCTACACTCCTGTTTTCACATGGTCAATATGTTTTGGTCAATACAATGTCCAGTAAATACTTCCACATATGTTTTTGCATCCCCTCTCATGACATGAGCCAGAGGAGTCTCTGGCATTTTCAGGTGGGCGTGGGATGTGGGTTGGCGATGGGGGAGACCTACTGCATTAACCCACCAGTGGGGACCCCCGCTCTTGGGAGCAGGGAGAGAGAAATTCCTGAGGTGAAATGAGCCATTTTCAACCACAGGTCCTGATCCAAGAGGAGTGAAATTGCTACGAACTCAAGCCGTGGATACCGAAAACTCATGAAAAACCACAGTAAAAACAAAACCCAAAGCTTCCTGCTTGTGGCTGGCAGGGCCCAGCCTGGCTGCCCACACCATGTCACCCACGCCAGGCACTCAGCCCCATGGCCAGCTCCCTGCCTCGCCGTCCATGGCCTGGTGGCCTTCGGAGGTGGCTCAGCGCTGGTGACATCCGGAGGGCACGTGAGGGGTGCGGGGGCCCACAATGGCCTGGGACGCCTCACGCTGCCCCAGGCAGGGCCACGGCCGTCCCGCCGGGCAGGGCCTCCCCAAGATGGGGGCTGGCATGTGCCCCCGGCCGGTGGGACGTTATTCATTATTGCCGTTATTAACACCAAAGGGATACGGGCTGTCTTTTTGTCGGCGCAACCACTCTGCCTTTAAGTCATTAAGCCGCAGAACAATAACGGCGGGCGAGCCGACAAGAGAAATGCCATTGTTCCCTCCCCGCAGACTGAGCGCTCGTCCTGCTCCCATGTAAATGAACTTAATGCTCTTCATTCAGGCGCACTCGGAGGGTTCTCATTTACTGCCTCTCTCTCTGTGACAGCATTTTCTCACCAGCCCTGACTGCATAATTAATGCAAATGCAGCCTTAGTGTCATGAGCTGGGCTCCTTTGGTTTACTTTGGTACGACACTTACAGAGGAATATTAACTAGAGAAAGCAGCATCACAACAGGGGTGGAAAATCAGCCTGTCAGGGACTCATTCCAAATGCCACGGAAAGGAGAGCGCCTTCAAGATTGTTTCATCAAGGTGATTGAGAACAAAAACTACTGAGGAAAATTCGAGCTTACATTTATGAGCTTCTCCACATACATTATTTATATCACCAGAACCTATAGGAGCATTATTTCCAGGCACATATTCATACAAAGACACTGTTTGGGCTGAGAACTGGAATTACATGTCCGGACACACGCAGAGACAGGCGAAGGCCCGGTACCGCTCAGGGGTACCCGCAGCGCTGCCCCGCACACCCATGTGTGCTGCTCATGGGAAGTTCACGGGCATTAGGATTTATTCCAGCACAACTCCACACACGCTCGCTCCTCAAAAAGGTCAGTGAGCTGCATGCCCGATATAGCCCTTTGCAGGGATAATCCTGCATTTTAATCCTGCCTGTTCCAAACAAAATTGGCTCCGTTGGGTTGGGGTTTTTTTTCCCCTTCCCACTGAACCAGACAGCAGTTCTGCACTAAATACAGAAGAATTAAAGCAGGAGAGCAGGATTCAGCTATATTATCAGTACTTTGTACCAACATCACAAGGAGAGCATGCCTTTTTTCCAGAACAGCCGTGCTGGAAATGTTTATTCAGATTAATTCTGCTAGTATTTTACTACCAGATAGTGCTCTGTCTTGTATTTTTGATCTGTAACAAAAGTAAATTTGCAAGCACTGTGTGTTTGTTTTGCTTTACCATGTATCCTTTCGTTACACTGAAAAATGCCTGTTTGCATGGGGGTTTTTTTTGGAATTTGGGGATTTTTACATAATCTTTCTTTATTGCCTGGTGCTGCCAGGCACACCAGCACTGGTCAGATCTTCTGAAAATGCTGCCCTTTACTGAGCTGCTAGTATTATGGCTCACAAAAATATGCATCAGATTCCTCTCTCCTCCATCCCCCATCAGCACTAATTTAAAAAGCACGAGAATTTTAGCTGTAATAAATATGGATGTCGTTTATCTGCTCTCCTGTGTTGGAGGCTCTGGGTCACCTTTTCAACCTTTTCAATGTGTCTGTGAAGACAGGAAGCAAAGACTTTTTTTGACTGAGAAGCTGAGATTTGTTGGGTGATCCCAAAACCTGAAACTTTAACAAAACCAGCATCCAACAGAGCAAAGCCTGTTACCAAATCCTAAAAACTGGTGACACCCCGTCTGCTGGATCAGAGTGAGCTGGTTCTCCACTTGTTTACTTCCCCGTGAACAGACAAATGAAGCCCTGCCAGGGGACACACAACCAAGCTGCAGGTAGCTCAAGCGTGGGTGAACACACCGTGTCACCTGCGTGCCGCTGGGCTGCACACAGCACAGGCACTGTCCCTCTCTGTCCGGGATTAGTGCCCAAAATGGGCACAGCCACGCCAAAGGGACCTTGTGAAGGAGATCTGTGCAAGGGGAAGCTCTGGGCTCTGTGTGATGGATGCCACGGCCGGGGCGCGAGCCCTGTGGCTGCACAAAGTGTCACCCACCTCCAGACGCTCAGCGCTTCCTTTCAGAACGTGACACAGCTAATTAGTACAGAGCTACAGTGCAAAGGTTCCCTTCCTCTTTTTTTTTTCCCTTTCCTTTTTTTGCAGTCCCTCAAAGCCAGAAGCAATCTCCATACCTCCAGCTTACGTGCACTTGCTGTACTCCCATTAAAGCCATTAACAAAAGCAGCGGTGCTCCGTGTGCCAGAGTCCTGCCTGCCGAGCCGTGGGGCAGCCGAGCTGTGGGGCAGCCCAGCCACTGCCCTTTGGCATGGCAGTGACTTGACTGCCCAGGGCCAGGCAGGAGCCACACCAGCCTTATACAGCCCTGCCAGTGAGGGCCACACTGCTGCAGGTCCTTCCCACCCCAACTGTCCAGACAGTGACCAGAAGTAACCCCTCCATCCCCTCGGCCACACCACACAGCTCAACGGGTCAGCACGAACAGGACAGCCAAAGGGTTTACTTTGGATGGGAAACAGTCCCATTATTACAAAATAAAGGTATTATATTGAAGTCGGTTTTAATCCCTTATAAATGAGTAATCCTTCTAGCAGCATCAAATAATTTTCTTCTGCAGAAGTCACATTTCCCCTCGGTGGCACGGGATGCATTCCCCTGCAGAGCGGGGAGCTATCCTTCCCTCCGAGCCGGTGGCGGCTGATTACACCGCACAAGGACTCATAAAACTCCCACAGAACCCACGTCTTCCCAGGGCAGAGCTGCCTTATCTCATCCATAAGCAATAATGCCACTTTATTTTCAGTAATCAGCACGCGGATGATTATTTAGATGTCGCCTCGTAATCCTCCTTGCACCAGCTACGAGAGATCTCGATTGGAAATCTGCAGTCCAGGAATTCCACCTACTGCAGCCCTGCAGTGTGGGAGCTGATCCCCCTCGGCGGGGAGGGTGTCTTGGCTTATTTGTGTTGGTGAAGGTGGACAAGAAGTAGGACGTGTGCCTGGGAGAAGGGTGAGTTCGGCCAAGTTCCAGCACTCACTGCACAATGCCCGTGTCGGCACAGCTCTAACACGGCATCAATATCATCATTTGAAGCCCGGGATCGGTACACAAATGTGCCATAAATGGGAAAATCCCTTGTGATACGAGTGTGAAACATGCAGCTCATTGATTTTGTTCTTGATGGTCTGCTATTAAACTAGCGAACACGCTGACCTTGTGTGCAAAGGCAGAGTAGTGTGCATGCAACATAAAGTTGAAAAACAGCTTCAAAATGACTGTTTGGAACCGCAGACTACAAACCTTAAAATATAGACAAGCGTCCCACAGTTTATTTTAAATTGGCAACCACAATTTAACAAGCTATTCTAACAAAGGATTAGCATAGCATGTGCTTTTCTTTAGCCATCAATTATGACACAGGGTAATGCAGGGCACAACTTCAGTGTCACATTACAACACGCCATACAAAACCACTTTGCAGCGCTGCCTTCTGTTTGCTTAGCAATTACTACCAGGCACGCCGCTTCCCTGGCAAGCCCTGGGCAGGATCCGGCCCCAGAATGTTCCGACATGTGCCTGCACTCAGGGATTGCAAAGCGCTGGCTGCTGCTTTACCATATTTCTACCATTTAAAGGAAGAAAAAAACCCAGGCAGGTATTCATTTTTATTTATTTCTCTGCTCTAATTTCAAATGCAAATTCCAGTGCACATCTTCGCTGTGGGTTCCATTAGAGAAACATTTTTATTTTTTAAAAATGGGTTAAATATTGAATATTTCCATGGGATGAAAACAGCCGTTGCCATTTAGCTCGATGACAGTTTCAGATACTTGATCTGTTATTAGGCATAAAATTAACAGCTTTATCAATTTCAAATACGGGATGACTGCATGCAGATACCAGTGTATGCAAAACACACGGTGCTGGGAAGAGGTGTGGAGAATTTAGCGCGATTTAAAATCTTATCCTCACATAACTCAGTCATACTTGAAAACGCCTGCCTTATGAATTGAAAAAATATCAAGAATTATATGTATTTTAAATAAGAAAGTTTTTATTATCCTTGTCACGTGAATACAGATTGTATTTCATGTGAATAGGGAGGGGGAGCCCCCTGTTTTAGCTATTTTTTCTGTTCTGCTGTCCTTTCTCCTGCATTTGCCTAAAGGCTCTCAGTAAATTACACTCCAAGTAAATGACTGTAATTTACCCGTTGAATTCCCTTGTTCAGGAAAAGCACACACCACACATTCCAGCGTTTCCACAGCTCAAATTTACCATTCTCCATGTCAAGAACAATCCACGGGCAGTAATTTGAAACTGTTTGAGCCTTCAAATAAGGGAAATTAGAAATGTTTTGAGAGCTAAGATTTTCAGTGAGGAGATAAAACCTGATAAAATCTGTAACAGTTCAATTCCTTCTCCTTTACATTTATAAACAGGGCATTAAATGTAGTGTTACGCCAGTGCCCAGATAGCGGCTCAGCCCGGCCGCCGCTGCGTCGGAAGCACCATCAGCAGGAAGAGGAAAGCGTTTTTAACAAGGGAGAAATTTTTCAAGGCCCAAGAGCAAAAATCAATGCAGACGACCTTAGAGCAGCGCGGAGAAGCAGCACACAGCGCTGACGTCCCGATCCCCCCTCACACCGGCGGCCACGTTCCCCACTCGCTGCCGGAGTCCTCCCCGAATTCCTGCCCAGGCTCAAACTCAGCTCTGTGTTGTGAGGCGGCTCTATCCTGACAGCCCAGCAACGGCTGTACAGCTGGGCAAGCCTCGAAATTAAAATATTCTATAAAACAGGATTTTAATTAACATCCAGAGCGATTAAAGCAGAGAAATCCATACATGTTGGTGATGAATTATCCCACGCGGCAGCGGGGAATGTTCTGGGCCCGGTGACGGATACGCTGCGCGACCAGGCACGAACACCTCCCCTCGCCTCGCCACGCACCAGCCCCGCCGTTAGCACACTCAATAACCGCAACCGCCTATTTCGCTCTGTCTAAAGGCAGGTTTTCATATGGTAAAACTGTTATAAATCCTCATTATCCTAAATAAAATTACAGCACTTTAAACATTTCCAGGGAGAACATTCTCTCTTCTAAACAACTACCTTAGCGAGTAATAGGAAGCAATATGGTTGCACTTGTGTCACAGTTGGAAGTCTTTTTAAACTGTCGCCCTGCTAGCAAACCAATTCTACATATTAAAATAAATGGATTGCTTATTTCAAGGGGAAAAATCATTTATAAAATCAAGACCATTATTAAGATACTGTGACTTATTTCCATTCCGGAGTGCAGGAGGAACAGATAAATGCAGCAACCTCTGCACACCGAGATGTCTTTTTTTTGATGCCACAATTTTCTTTTTCAAATGAGTCATCCATGCGTACAAGTAAATTAAAAATTGATCTAGATTCCACATGCGAGGAGCTGAAGTTTTTACACGTCTCCGTATTACAAACAAGTACAGATCTGGCAAACATCTGGCTGGAGGCTTTTATTTCTAAGCCGTAAGAGATCTTCCTGCCGCCTTCCCTGCCGGATCCTCGCGCTGCGCGAGGCACCCCAAGGCATCCATGCTGCACGGAGGCTGGGTCGCTGTGAGCAGACCTGACCCGCTGCAGATTACTGTACGTTTGGAGTGTGTAATTGGCTGACCTCCTCATCAGTTGTCGTCTTAGCCTGAAATAATACCCTGGCCTGGCCATATCGCCTATTTATTCAGGACCCTTTAACAGATTAGTTGTTTGGATTAAATCTAATCAGAGGTTCGGTTAACACACCACAGCAGGTTTGGGAGCGTGCACCTTGTAGTCACTGAGTAAATTATAGGAACCCTATAATTTGATGAGAACATGTGGGCATTTTTCCACAAGCTCATAAATTACTGATTGCTTTTTGTAGGTTTCATTGATACTAATGCGTGCTTCCCTCCATGCCTCTGCCCCAGATTGTTGCTGGCACAAACATCGCCACTTGGAAACCTACTAAATTACGGAAACATGTTTAATCATGAGGTTTAAAAACTTTGTGCATTAATGACGGGGAAGGCTGCTGCTCCTGAGCTGCCGAACAGCCTCGCTGCGGGTTGCTCAGGGCGAGAGGCTCTGAGCGCAGCTCTGCTGCCACGTACAGTGGCGCAGCCGGGATTAGCGCGAGCTGCTCGGGGGGGCTCTGCCTGCACACCCCAGCCTGCCAGCACCTCCCTTCTTCTCCCACTCGGTCCCACTCCCCAAACCAGAGAGCAGCCTCTGCACACACGGTACCTCGTGCAAACCCCGGTTTAATGGGGAAGGCAGCTAATAATAAAGCAATTAGCTGCTCGACTAAGGAACTGCCAGTTTTGCTGTTGTCTTTTTTTAATCGCTGGAAATCTCTCCGTTAATTTCCAGCCATTTGTAGTATCCGCTTTCATAATTGCAAACCTGGATGAATTGTTTCGAGAAGTTGAACCACGGCTGATGCCAGCAGAACCTACGAACACATAAAAGCTTCAGTTTCTAATGTCACTATCAAGCCAAAAACAATTACACCCATTTGAATTATGGCAACCAATAAACTTAGATAATCACCATATGCAACATAACATTTTGGCACTTGAACTAAAAACTCTTGTAGACAACTATAGATTGCTGCTAATGTTGAGCGCTCTTGTCCTACCCAAGGCTGCCAATAGAAATGCCAAAGCTGCTGAATGCTGCTCATCCTCGTAATGTTGTCAGTGAATGGCACATTCACACAGCCCCCAATCCTCTCTTCCCAGGCATGGTCTTCTCCAGCTGCAGCTTAATTTCCTGTGACTTGCCTAATTACTGTAATTAAGGATTAATTGCCATTAATTATTCACACATAAGCTCATCGCAAATCATGGGGTAAATGTCTTATGAAAGCTGCCATACAAGCCATGTATAAACACACTGGGATGCTCCAGGCAGGAGAATCTATCACTCAGCCCTGAAGCAAATCTCTGTGCTTCTCTTACAAAAACAGCTATAACTCTCGGAAACTCGACAGTCTTTCCAGGTAAGCATTAGGTTACAAAGCATGTTTTCCTGTGGAAGCCACAACGGTTTTATTAGTACTATAAATGCTGTTTTATCTTTCCAACTGCTATTTTTATGTTTCCATTTTTATTCTACGGTGCTCAGTTTAGGACAAGCATTTGCTCGGAGGAGGAATGTTTGCAGTTGCTGCTCCCCCACCCCGCGCCGCGGCTGTCGGAGGTTTGCAGCGCAGCACCATGTGACGGGATCAGCATGCCAACAACAAAACCCAGCTCCACATCGGCTGTGGGACTGGGATGGAACCCCCTGGGTTTCTGTAATCCCAGCCAGCAAAGCCAGAGTCTGTGTGCGGACGGTACCTGGCGCTCGGATACGCGCTGGGAGGGCAGAGCGCCCAGCAAGTCAGGGCTGGGAAAGACACTGAGCCCAGAAATGCGATGGATCAGGCAGAACCAAGCTGGGAGATGAGCCCAGTGTTACGCTGGCTGGCCTGATGGCTCCTCTGCTTCGTTTTAACAGGCTCCACCATCCACTTCCAAAGGAAGCTGAAGGAAGAGCCTGGTTCCTTTGTTAGTGCGCTGACGTGGTGTGGGACGTCGGGAGCGTGGGCACGCAGTGCTGGCTGGTCTCTGTACAGCTACCAGGGAGGGCACTGAAGCCAGCACCCCCCTGCCCAACACGCTGCATCACTGTCAGTCTTTCCCAGTTCCTCCAGCGCCAGGTTTAACACTGGGAGGCTCTGATTTAACAGACCCAACTGCAGTGCTGTGATGTGATGCGCAGAGTTGAGGAGATCCTACATCAATGCTGTGCATTACCACCGAAACACTGCCCCAGGAAATTTAAGTATAAGCAGGCAGAATGTTGTTCTAATTGTTATGTTAGTACCTTCTGCAGCAAATTAATGCATGAAACATTTTCATTTCGGTACATAAGTTTGTGTGTGTCTGAGTTAAACATTTATGTTAATGGACCTTCTGGCAGATCTGTAATGTTTCAAATACTCTTGTAGAACAGCTTTTTCTAAATACATCATTTAGCAGTTCTTTCCCCATTTTCTACCTGATCTGGGGGCATGCAGGAAGGGAAACTATTTCACAGTTTTAAAAACCTCCTGCTTGAGTAACTACAAAACTCAGCTGCGTTCAGGCAAGGTAGCAATTAGGCCTGCACCGCCACTAGCAATGTAAACTGTATTAAAAAAAAAAATTAAATAAAAGGCACACTAATAGCCAGCATATGCTGCCATCATAACACCCTGCGTCAGCATGCTGCGCTCCCCACCCCGCACGCAGGCTGAGCCCCGCTCCCTGCTCCCAGTCCCACTCCCCACGGACTGTGCCAGCCCCGAGCATCCTCCTGGGCTGCACTGGGTACGTGGTGCCTGGGTGCCCACCCTCATGCACCGCAGACCTCTGCCCAGGGCTGCCCTGTCCCCATGGCATGGCTCCTGGATGCCGTGACCGTGCTGGCTGCCCTAGAAACCCTCCGTTGATACCCATCCTCTAAGTCTGACAGGAGGACGTGCACGTGGCGTTAGGATGGCTGCCAGGATCCTGGGGCACGCCAGGACGCAGCGCTGCAGGGCACGGAGCAGGGAAGGTGCCCTCTGCCCCTGCGGGTGCCCATCAGGCTGGGGACAATGGGAACTTCTCTTTGGTGGGGACACATGCCAGGACATGGCAGATGTCTGCACACAGGGCTTGGGGAGGATGAGGGCTGGCCCCAAACTGTCCCCCAGCCCGTGCCTGGACCTCTCAAAAGCATGAGCGGGTCTCAGACCCTCCCCAGTGCCTGGAGCTGCTCGTGGCCCCAGTCCCATGTGTCTGCTTGCTGCTGGTTTCCCCTAAATTGATGTTTCCCCACTTCTGGCCTCCTTGGTGCTCAGGCAGCTGCCAAGCTCTGCCATGTCACTCTCCATTTATGGACTCCGAGCTCCCCTGATCTGGGTAATGAGGGTTTATTTGTTAATTGGAGTAAAGACAAATATGGGAGTCGCAGGCATGCATTTCCTAGCGCAGTTGAGCAGAGGAGTACTGGACACGGTCTGTTGCTGCACCCCTGGCTCGGGGCAGGTCTGCCCCAGCCCGGGTGGTCTCCTGACCCCAATTCCCATGTTTCTGGGCCTTGGGGGGTGGGATGGTGAAGGCTTCCTTGGGAGGTAGATGCCTGGCACCGAGCCTGCTTGGCCGTGAATTAATGTTGCTGAAAGTACCTGGAACAAGACCAGGTTTTATGGGCGCAGCAGCTGCAGGCAGGTCCCAGGGAAGGGGCCTATGGGGAAAGGTCGCTGCAAAGGGCCGAGTGCTGGACAGAAGCTGGGCTGAGCCAGAGCCATCCCCACGGCCTTCCCAGCAGCACTGGGAGCTGGCTGTACGCTCCATGGGGAAGGAACCAGCTTGGGTTGCCAGTCCTGGCGTGCACAGCGCCAGAGGAGGACATTTCTGCTGTGCCAACCAACAGCTGCTGCACCAAGGGCAGCCGGACCCAAGATGTGAAACCTCCTCCCAGCTCCCAGCCCACTATCTCTCTGAAAGCAATACCTGTAAAAAATGCAACTTCTCTGACAGAAGTGCTATTATTCCTGAAATATGTGACTAAATATTACACAGTAAAAGCATTTTCCGTCTTGAATTAATTACATTTCACTTCCCCCCTTCATACGTAAAGGCTTTTGCTGTCCAGTGAAGGAGGCCCTCCTCTCCTGAGCAGATATGAAATTTGGCAAGCCTCATTTATCCTGAAATTTATAATTCAACAGATGCTTTTGCTAACGCTTCTTGATAACGTTGCAGCAGAAATACAAGTCTTAATTCCTGGGCATGGGAGGCTGAATGCGACTCTAAGTATTGCTATTATTTTTTCAATCCTCCCTTTAAATATTACGCTCTGCATGGTTTCCCAATCAGTTTAAACTTTCCTGGAAACTTTTATAATAAACAGTCCTGCTACATAATTTGATGTTTTTAAATGAAAGCATCCAAGCTAATCTATACAAATTAACAGATGTCCTCCTGAAACAGTTAGAAACAAAGAAATGCAGATGCGAACATCATCAGCATCCAAATGAGCTTATTGTAGGACCCTTTAAGGCACATCTGAGCGTAGCTCCAGCCTGTAGTCTACCTTTCAACTTGCAAATGACAGTGTCACCAAACACTGTCCTTCCATCAATCAAGCTGGGTCATGAATATACAAAAGGCAGCAGAGAAGCTGGCTACCTCCTGCAGTTCAACTTGGCCTAATTATCTGGGCCTTTCTTTTTGTTCTGTCTGAAGGGTATACACCCAGTCAGCTGCTGGGCAGCCCCAGGCCTCATCACGGGAGGTTACGCACACTGACCCTCCTGCGGACAGCCAATGCACGTTAAATGTGAGCACCAAATGTCATCTTCCTTATTCATCATTATAAAACTTCCCTCCCCTTTCAAAATACCAATCTGCTGCCATTTTCAGACCCTCCCCCGCACCCCTCCAAGCTGTCATTTCGCAGCGCTGCTGCCAGTCGAGTGAATTAGCATCCTAACTGATGTGCTGTTATTCTCCCGTGCATCCCTCGGATGCGTTAACTAATGACCTCCCCCCAGAAAATCCTGCCGGCCTCAGCGCCTCCTGGCCGGCCGTGCAGCTCCGGCTGGCTCCTTCCACAGCACGGGAACCGCCAAGCCCATGGCTGCCCGTAGGAAAAGGCCTTTTCCCAGGGAGAGCGGCTCCGTGCCTTTCATCCGGAGCAAATCGGTGCTAATACACTGCTGTCAAGTGCCACCAGCAGCGACAGGAGCTCCAGTGCTCCCAGGCCACCAAGTCCCCAAGTAATGTCACCGCGGCCCCTATGCCAGCACCAGGACCCTTCCTTCCATGAAGGGGACCCACTCACGGCAGAGCCGTGTTTAACACCGGCTGGAGGCTTTGCTCTGGGAGGGAACAAAAGCACAGCCGGGCTGCTGCCCTGGCCAGGCTGCCCTGCGTCCCTCCCCACACCGCTGGCACTGCTGCCAGGCCAGGGGCACAGCACTCATGGGGTGAGGAGACCCAGAGAGCGGCCCAGGTGCACCACACACAGCCGTACCTTTGTGCATGTAACCCCGACCACGACCTGGAGTGCTGCCGGGAGCCGGAGCAGATGGTGCCCCGGCCCCGGGATGCCGCGGGAGGTGCCAAGGCCCGGCAGCGGGCACAGGGACGCGGCCCAGCCCCTGTGGCAGCCCTCCCTCACAAACGCCGCCCCTGAGCTCTGGGCGACAGAGCCAGGCTTTGACTGTGAACACTTCAGCACTGTAACAGCTTCAACTCTTCAGCAATTTACTGTCATCTGCACTTTTTCCAAAAGGTCTTATATCTGTGCTGCAAGCCAACAAGAGAAAGGCCTTTCGCCTGCTTCGGGTGATAAAACCAGGCCTGGCGAGCACAGTCCCAGCTACGGGTGTCATCCCGTGGCGGTGGGTGAGGCTGACTCGGGAGCAAGCTGCCCCTGCAGCCAAAAGAGGCTTTTGCCCAGGCTTAGATTGGGGGGTTGCTGTGACAGAGGGAGGACTGTCTCCAGGGAGGCTGAGGAGGAGGATCAGGGCGTCCCAGCCCTGCTGCCACCCGTGTGCCCTGGCATGGGGGAGGTCATGGTGCTGGTCCCCTCCACCCCCTGCGCCGGGAAGGTGCTCTCCAATGTAAGAAGACTTGTGAAACTGAAAGGCAATTCATGTAAGTGAAATACTTCAAGGCCTGAAATTCCCTGTAGGACCCCAGAAACTCTAGAAACGTGTAGCAGAGAAGAGATCTTCAAATCCCTCTTTTGGCATTGAAATCACTTTATAGACTACCAGAGCTCAAATGAATGTGGGAGGAATTTTAATGCCTGTAGGTATTTCCTGCCTGTGAAGGATTGTCACCTGGAGAGAGGACTGATCTCCAGGGTGGGAATGCCGGGCTTGGCTCCGCACAGCCCTCTGCCAGCCGCTGGTCCTGACCTTTGCCTAGCTGGTGCTCCGGGCACTGATCCTGACAGTGCCAGCCCTGGGAACACCTGCAAACACCTGCAAAAGCGTCTTGGCCACAGATGTGAGAGCCCTGACCCTGCACCACCACCTTCCTCTGCTCAGGCACCAGCGCGCTGGCCATGCTGCACATCCCTGGTGCGAGCTGTGGTAGAGGTGGGGACTTAGGGAAAGTTAATCCTGGAAATGACCTTTAGAAGGAAACTGTAGCAGAGATGATTTATCACATAGAAATGAAAGAAAAAATAAAATCTGCATCCCTAATTTCTCTTTTCTTTCAAAGCCTGGTATCTGATTTTGCAAACTGCATTATATATGTTTACATTTCTATAAAAGCAAGTGCTCCTTGGAGGAGCAGCTTAGGTAATTCACATTTGCATCATGTGTAGCTATGATAAATAATAAATATGTAGCTGATAAATGGTACTGTGCAACTGGAAGACCTATTTTTTATTGAATGGCTGACTAAATACTCATGTAAAAGTCATAACTTGATGCTTCTTTTACCCTGGGGCTGCAGTAATTTATTGTCGTAATTTATATATGCTGCCTTGGTGAGGGGACAGTTTTAGCCTAGCCCAGGGACTGCCCGTCCCACCGGCTCCTCCCTTTGGGTACACGGCGGGGTGGCCCCAGGGGACATGCGATGAGCAGTGCTGTGTGATGGGTCAGACCCCTTGCGTGGGGTGAAATGGTGCCCCGAGAGCAAGGAAGCAGCAGCACAGAGTCACGCCCTGGCGCTACGCGGGGCTGCGGTGCATGGCATGCGGTCATGGCAGAGCAGAGGGACCGTCCTCCTCAGGACCCCCACTTGGGATGACGTACAGGAGGGGACCTCAGCTGCTCTGGCACCAGCAAGTCTGCACAGTGCTCCGGCACCAGCAGCTCACGCTTCAGAACCACCCTTGACAGGTACGTGTGTGCGCAGACACCCACGTGCACCAAGTGCACCAACACCCTTGTGCACAGACACCCGTGTGCATGGTACCCACGCATCGTGGCACGTGTTCTCCTGCCCACATGAGTTCATGCCATGGGTCTGTCCTCATGTCTGTCCTTGTCCCACTCCCAGTGGGTCATAAATCCCCAGTGCAGGGCCGGACCCCTCTCAGGGGGATGTGAGGACCCTGCTCGGATCCGGGAATCGCTCCCTACCCCACACTGAGGTGGTGAAACTGCTCTGGGGAATTCACCAGCAGCCTAAAATCTGCAACTCAAGCAGGAACACGGAGGTTCATAAAGCAAAGACCCGCTGTCCAGCCTGGGAGACAGAGGCCATAAATCCTGCCACACACAACGGCTGGAACTTCTCTTTAAAAAATGTACAGAGGACAAACCCATCCCTCCCAAAACACAAGTGGGCCCCATCACTGCCAGCCATCGGCAGGATTAATTGGAGAAGGAATTTAAGAAATATATTCCAGGCAATATTCTGCCTTTGATAATTTAGAGGCAGCCATGATAACCACTATTTGTACATGACAGTCATATGAAATAATAAACCTTGCTAGCTATAAACATTACCAAATTCTGACACTATTGATTTATTATGTCTAACAGTGACATCAAACCGAACAACTGACAGAAACAATGTTACAGCTTTAAGAGCAGTTTGTCAACGATTAATTCTGCCAAACGGGGTTTAGTTTTATGCTGGGACTGCTTGTCTAGCAGTTGTCAATCCAAGCAAAAATTACTACTGCCACACGTCTGCTCACGCCAGCCCGAGGCGCCGCTCCGCTAGCCCTCATTACCCCTATCACTGCAAATACAGATGCAAGGCCAGTCCCTATTTAATATGCGTGTTAATTATGCAAATTATTAATTGGGCTGGTGCTTGAGGACTTGTGTTTATGCCCAGATTAGAGTCAATAACTGTATCACACAGCATTTTAAGCCTGACCTGTGACAGAAATAAAGCTGTGCTGAAAGCGACATTTCCTGCTGCCGGCGCAGCGCTGCGGCTCCTCGCCGTGCCGGCTGCGGCGGCTGCAGCGGCTCCACCGGGCTCCACACACCGGGACCCTACGAGCATCTCTCCGGGAGCCAGGCCGTGGGGCACCTGCCTGCACAGTGGGCCGGACGCACCCAGACGCGCCCATGACGGCACCCCCGGCTCCTTCCAGGTATCTGTCCGGCCATTTTCTCTCCCGGCAGGAATTGGGTTGGGACTATTTATATTCCACTGCCAGTAAGAAGTGGGTGACGCGATGTGATACACGGTAAATTTGGGTTTTTTAACTCAAATACATGCCGAGGCGCAGGGACGCCGGGCAGAGCGGAGAGGCTTTTCCAATTAAAATTTACAGCAGACAATGTTGTAAATTTTATACAGTTGTAATGCTTGCTGCAGTTGTGCTGAAATGGGAACTATTGATCAGCCTGATTTCCCAGGGTACACGAGGGGGAAACAAGGTACTGCACAAGCAGAAACAAAACTTTCATTTGTAAAGCCTTCTATTATACTTTACTGCCCTCATTTGGTTCCAGATGCATCTCTCTTAGCAGGAGAAATAAGGTCAGAGCCTCCTCCCCAAAGAACAGTGCAGCCGAGGCGGCGGGCAGGGAGCTCTGTGTCTTCACACAGCACCCTGCTTTTGTGGGCTCACCCAGCTCAGGTGCCAGTGCAGAGGGGTGGCAGTGCCAGGACTGCATGGTGGAACGGGGCAGCCGGCGTGGTGTGGGGGCTCGCTGGAGCCCCAGGACCTGTGCCCAGGGTCCCGGAGGGGCCCTGACCGCAACAGACGGGCTGCAGGCCCTGGAAAAGCAGTTCGACGGCAGCGAGTCTGTGTCTCAGATTTCCAGATGCATCCAGCCAGGTTTACCGGGTGGGACTGAAGAGATGGCCTGTTAGAACCCAGATGGGACAGCCCTGACTGGCAGCACTGAGGCACCTGCTGCGTCACGGCCCTCAGTCACACCCCTGAGGAGTGCAGGCCGCGAGTGCTTTTCCTCACAACAAAAACCAGAGAGGAAACCCGTCAGGCAATATTGTATCCATGGGGCTGGCGCTGCCGCAAGGGGCCGGTGTCAGGCACGGTGAGGTGCAGGACATGGCGGCATGGCACCCATGAGCACTGTGTCCCGCTGCGCCTCACGAGGTGATGGCTCCAGTCCTGGCAGCACGCAGCCACCAAAGGCCTCCTGGAGTGGTTGGCTGGGGGGCGGCCCAGCTGTGGTGAGGGGCCACCGCTTGCCCTCCCCAGCTTCACATCTCCATTGCAGCCCGGCACAGCCCAGCTGCACTCCAGCAGCGGCCTGGGCCTGAGGAGGTGGGTGATGCCACCCAGGCGATCGCGGTGGTCAGGGCAGCACAAAAGGCACAAGCAAGCCAGGATGAGCAGCTCTGCCAGCGCCACGCCCCACTCTGCCCCATGTGCCGGGCACTCGTGGGGGAACTCGAGGCACAGCAATACTGCCAGGGCTGGAAGAAGCCTTGAGCAGAGCCAGGCATGAAACCTGCACTGCAGAGGGCTGGTGCCAGGGCAGCACGTGGGGCCATGGAACAGCACCCTAATGTGCTCCAGGGTGCACCACAGCAGGCACTGCCACCCAGCACTGCCCACCTTCTGCTCTGAGCCCTCGGTTCACACAGACACACTCCCATCTCTGCAGAGAAGATAGCAGTTTTTAATGCAGAGCCTGGCACAAACGGAGCTGCTGCCTGTCCAACAGCTCTGTTAACCTACGCTAAGAGCATTTACATATGAATTACGGCCACCCTCACACTCAAATACCACGTTCTTTCATGTACACAGGTTCTGCAGTTCTCCCTTCACTGCAGGAGTGGTGGTCCCTGGGTGCTGAGCTGTCCAGGAACCCCCGTGCTGGCTCACGTGCAGTGAAGCTCCTGCCCAGGGTCGCCCAGAGCCCAACCAAGCACCCCTCCCAGGGCAGGGCACCCACCACCCGGCACTCAGGCACCAAAATCCAGCACCTCCCTCACCTGTGCCAGGAGAAGACCCTGTCCAGCATTAAATGTGCCACCCGGTGCCGCGCAGCAACCTAAACCCTGCGGTGTCACCTGCCTGAACCAAAGTGAGTTTAAAACACAAACAACAAAGCCAGTGCTAAGTTAAAAGGAGAAAAAACCAGACAATGGATGATCCCAATAATGGGAAAAGATAACAAAGCCCCTGGATCCTAGCATCTGGCACTAAATGCACTTTTCTGTAAACTGAATGGCGGCTTCCAAACTGCGCCAAGCATCACTCCTTTGCCAAGGCAGTAAACAGCTTTTATCAGCAATAATGATGGCATAATCCCAGCTAAAAAGGAAAGTAACATATGGCAGCAGCCCTACAAACACCATCCCAACAAAGTAGGGGGCATTTTTATTACAGCGTCCACTTGCAGAAAACCTGCCAGACTACTTCTCTCTTTTCTCCTCTCTTTTTTTACAGGTTATCATCTTCGCTGCTTGAGCTGAATGTGGCATTTGGGAGTTTTAAACTAATGAGTTCATTTTTCTAGGAAAAAAAAAAAGAAAAAAAAAGAAAAGAAAAAAAGAGGAAGATAGGAAATCCAGAACTGACAGATGACGACGCACACAAACAGCCCTGGGAAATGAACATATATGCTTAACACCGTGCTGGGGAGGAAGAAATGCTGCAAAGGTGCCACATTATTTCAAATGTTATTCTACAGTTTAGTCTTAGGTGTGATGCTGTGTTTGGAAAACAAATATGTGGGAAGTAATCATTCAGACCTTGCCCGATTTTTTTCTCCAATGATGCAATATGGTATATAGGAGCATCACTAACAGGTCAGGTGTAAATCAGTGCAAATTTTGTTTACAAGCTGATTTCAAAAACAAAATTAATCTAACATTATTAACCTTTTTTAATGGCTGGCATCCTCATTTATATTTGTGGATCTAATATTCGCAAAACTGATTTTAAGCCCAACTGTGTATTTATCAAAACCAGCGTGAGCCACGGCGTGTGGGTGAGACACCCTGGGTGTGCGAACGGCCGGTTCACCGGGAGCTGGTGGAATGGCCCTGCCCTTCCGCCCTCCTTTTTGGGGTTTGCTGAAACGTCGCCTCCAAAGAGAGGAGAGATCCCCATCTCGCCTTGGCGCTGTGATCTCATCATGCAATTATTTGGAAACATTACGATTCGCTAATTATCATGCTAATTATTGTGCCCTGTACGTTTGCGTGGTGTGGTACAATTAAACATGGGGCCCAAAGCTTTGTCTGCGCCGTGCGGAGCGGGTGCTGATTGGGGAGCGGGTGGGGAAAGGCAGGAATGCACTAATATTTTTTTGACATCTTTACCTATAAATATTTTTTCAGACTGAAAAATGTATCTAATAGCTCCACTCACTGATGTGCTCTGCAGTTTACCACAGTGTCTATATTTCTGTTGTCAGTTTTACAGTATCTCCCTTCATTAAACCTATCAAGTTTTCCTTTTGATCATGCAACCAAGGCCAGAAGACAGATATCTTCCTGGAACAGAGCAGTCTGCCAAGTCTTTCACAAGACCAGCTTTAACCTCCCTATTGATTTTCTCAACACTGCAGCCATTCATTGTTTGTGACATTTGGCTGTCGGCTCTTTAACACCCTTCAACCAAATCAATTTCATATTTTTGTCAATGCCCTGCTAGAGGATGAGCAAAATGGGAAGAGACTTAGCATGATTTAGAATGTTGATTTTCTAGAGCGGTTTTATCTGTAGTTTTTACAAGCCTTATAAAGTTAATTCAACATGTTTATTTAAGCATACGTAATAAATTGGGAGAGAAGCACCACCAGAGTTAACTTTCACGTTCCCCAAATCAAATTCACAAAGAAAACTGAATTATTACATCAACACCAGCAAAAAGAAATGTGTGGTGACCCAGTTCCTGCCAAAAGCCAACCATGGGTCGGGTAGGCCGCTGCCCAGCCCTGCCTGCTGTGCCAAGGCCGTGTGCCTGCGCCATGCTCCAGCACCCACAGGCCCGAGCAGCACCGGCACCTTGTGGGGGGCTCCTCTCCCTGTAGGGAGGCCAGGCCCCAAAAGAGGAACAACCATGCTTCAGAGTAGTGGGTGTTGGGAACCAGCACCCTCGGAGCTGGGGAGCACCATGGCCTCACAGGAGGGAGAGCAGAGACGGGTCCTGGAGGGCAGAGGGACAAGGCAGTGCTGGGCAGCTCTCTCCAGGCCATCTCCAGCCCTTGTCCAGCCATCGTACCCGCTGTGCACCATTTCTGGGCACTGTCTCTCCATCCCCACAGGCGCCCTGCTGCTGTGTGCTGCTGCAAGTGCTGCTGGCAGGATCAGGGACGTGCTGCCCCAGGAACGTGAGTAAGCATCCCACAACCCTCCGAGCCAAACCCAAGGGACTGGCAAAACCCAGGGGACTGGTAAAACCCAGGGGACTGGTAAAACACAGCCTCAACCAGCACAACCCAACCCAACCAGCACTGCCGCAACGTGCCCATCACCTGAGGGATGTGGGAAGAGAGCTCAATGCATGAGATGGGGCTGCAGGGCCCAGCCCCAGCCCCACACCTCCTGCCAGGCCCCCACACTGTCGCTCTGACCCACACACAGACGCCAGACCCGCGGTCAGGCTGTGCTCTCTGCCCCATCCAGGGCTCCCATCCTCTGTCCATCGAGCTGACAGAGGCGCGTGTGTCACCACAGCCGAGCTCGGCAGCCGCCCGCGTGCGCGGAGCCTCCGAGGGCAGACACTGTGGTGCGAATCGCTCTACACAGCGTATCCCTCTGATAGAAGAGCGGCATTAAAACGGGGATTAACAGCCTGGCAGCTTCAACAGCTTATTTGGAGTCGGCAGGCGCTGCGGTGTAAATATGTATTTAGGGCATTTCCAGGATGCATGTTAAAGACACGGCGGATTATCCCCGTGCCTGCGCACACCTGGATTTATGCTGTGTTTACTAGAAGGCCTACAGATACCATAGGCTTGGTAAATATTGTTATGGAAGCAGTTACTGCCTGTAATGATCTAGTCTGATCCTTTGTGTTTGTCTACACATCCCCTCACGCTTCTGGTTTAATCTCCTGCCCTGGGGAGGCAGGTCCAAAGACAGGACAAAGATGCTTCTGCCGAGCAGGGCTTGTCTGTCCTGCCTGCAGCAGAGGTTACCTTCCTGCGTGCGGCCCTGGCTCCTGGGGAGCAGGGACTGTCCTTTGCATCCTTCCCCTCTATTTTTAACTGCTGATAAATTGGAGAGACTCCTGGTTAAACCGTGTTGGCTTCAAGGACGTGGAGGACGGTGACGGTTGCAGTTGACACTTCATTACATCAGAGACGTGAGTGGGAAGGGATGCCCTCATCCACCCCCCCACCCCACACCCTGATGTGGCCTGGGGAAAGCTGAGGGGCTTCTGTCATCCTGCCCATGCCCCTTGGGGTGCCCAGCCCCACGGTGCTGTGGCACGCATTCCTGACCCTGCCCACAGTTTGCTGCAGACCCCCAGTCCGGGGAGGAGATGGCTCTCCCGAGCCCCTCTGGCTGCCAGAACCCCCCAGGGCAGAGGCTGTGGTGCTGCCAGCATCCCGCTGCCCGCCCTGTGGGAAAAGGCCTGATGAGAAATGAATTTGAAAAACCAATTGTAAAAAATAGTTTTTAAGTCGCTCAGCCCTGCCCCTGGGGAGGAAGGGCTCGCTGTGTTTAAAATACTGTGCTTAAAATAAAAAATAGTCTCCATGTTGGCAACCTATTTTGCTGGGTTCCCGATATTGCTGTTTCCACGACCATGCACAGAGCAGACCCCTCCTCCCCAGGGACGCTGTGGGACAGCAGGAGCCAAGGTTAAAAATAAAGCTTCCAGGATGGTTTCCCAGCCTGGTGTCCTTCAAACACAGCCTACGCCAAACCAGTCCCCCTCTAAACCTCAGGGGATGGGATGGGATGGGATGGGATGGGATGGGATGGGATGGGATGGGATGGGATGGGATGGGATGGGATGGGATGGGATGGGATGGGATGGGATGGGATGGCACCCCACATCACTCCAAGTCAGCCCTCCCTGAAAAAAGGCGTCTGCTCCTGGTCCGCCCCCGAAGGGTGCAAAGCCCATGAACCATTCCAGCACACCAAGAGGGACATCAGCACCAAAGAGTCTGTGGGAGGGAAGGCACCCCCGATCCCCCATGGCTGCTCGCCCTCCTCTGGTGCCCGGGCCCAATACAGGCAGGAAGTACCTGTGCAGCACCAAGCCCTGTAACTCTGCATGGCCGTGTCCGACCTCGACTGGGTCCCTTGTCCAGCCTGCCCTGCAGCTCCACTGGCTTCTCAGTGCCACAGAATGGCTGTGTAGGGCCGGGGTGTCCCTCCTCTGCTGCGGGGCTCCTGGGGGGTGGCCAAGACGGGGTCTTCGGTCTAACTCTCCCAGTGGATTCTGGCACGAGCTCCCACAGCTCCAGGAGGAACCCTGAGCTCACATCTTCCCAAGGCCTTTCCAGGCTTTTAACCTGAGCCCCACCACATTTCCAAGCCTGTTTCCCCACCGTTTCCCACAGCCAAGTGACCGATGTATGTGACAGTCCAGGAGAGAAACTGTGATTTAACAGCCAAACCCATGAAAGCCGAATGGCTCCTCAGCTGCTGCAGGTGACCACGGCTCGACCGGCACTGCCGGCAGCCTGCACCAGGGCAGGATCTGTCCCCAGGTCTGGAGGTGGCCAGGGAAGCAAAAACCCTCAGCTGCAGGTTTCTGGGGTGCCCCAACTGGGACCCTCGTGCGTGCTGCTGCTTTGATCAGAGTAGCCTGTGGGTATCACGATGAAAGAACACACCCGGCCTTGTTTAGCGTTTGTCAGTAAGTGGCTTTCCAAACCAAAGCACAAACCTGTCCAGTCTCAAGAGGAAGAGGTGCAAGGCCAAGAGCAGAAGCGGGGCCGTGCAGGGGGAGCGTTCCCCGTTCCCATCTACCCTGATACACTCACCCCGCGTGCCGAACGCGCCGGGTTGCTCAGGCCGGCACAGCGAGCGGGAGCTCTGCAGCCGTACGGCCCAGCTGGGCCTGGGCAGCCTCTGAGCAGGAGGTGGGCTTGCTGCCGTCCTTGGGATGCAGCAGGCTCCCATGCCCCCCACCCTGCCCGGCTCTGGGCACCGCCTGGCACCCAGCCCCACAGCGGGGCCAGCGCTGGAGCTGCTCTGAGCTGCCCGGCACGGGACCAAGGACCCCCAAAACACCAGAAAGAGGATTCAAAGCATTTTTCACACCCAGTGGAACGTCAATAGAGCCGCCTGAAAAATGCATTTTCATATATTTACTGTGGGTTTCAGTTTTCCAGCACCAAACAGGAAGGCAGGAACATTTCTTGCTTGCAACAGCCCCAGAACGTTCTGTTATTCCCCGCTTATTTTACTGTGAGATTTTTCCCACTGTGCCCCAATATCCTCATATTTTCACCTGCAGCGTGTTTGCTTTGATGATGCCTTAACCTAGAAATATTTTGCCATTGTTTACCCGCTGGTAGAGCTTCAAATATTATATTCTCACATTTTTAAATCAGTGCAGACACCTGAGACAAAAAGTGTCCCAAAAGCTGCCTACAAGAGCTACATGCTGGTCACTCTTTCTTGTCAAGGTTGATTTATTGCCTCCTTGCTGTTCAATTTCACATTTTGTCCTCATCATATCCGTGGCTCATGATCATTCTAGGCTGACCCTTGTAGGGCAGGCAGGGAATATTGATAAAACAATTATCTGTTAGCCGTTCATTTGATTTTCCATTTCAATTACGGATTGCACGAGGCAAAAGGAAAAAGATTGCATCATTGATTTTTCTACCTTACAACAGTAAAGAGTTGCTTTGATGGTTATAAAATGAATGCAACTCAACCATGCTTTTAAAGGTCATATTTTTTGTTTTACTATATTTCTTAAAAGCCTTAATATATGCAACGGTCTGGGGTGGGGGAGAAGCCTGTATGGTCAGAGCCGAAACCGGCTCCCACGCACACGCACGTCCAGGAAACACGGGTGGAAACCCTGCCTGATGTACCCGCAATGAACCCGACCCTCCCCGGCACGCTCCCCGGAGCCGCCGCGCAGCCGGCGCCCAGCGCCCGCCCGCAGACGCCTCTCCTCACGCAGCGAAGGAGAATGGAACCAGCCGCTCCCGGAGCAGCGGCCCCGGCTGGCGGCGAGCGCCGCGCTCCGGCCCCGGGCAGCGCCGCGCTCCGGCCCCGGGCAGCGCCGCGCTCCGCAGCGGGCTCGCTGCGCGCAATAGGCAGACGTGTTATCCCTGCTGCAGGGAACTATGTTAAAACTTCACCTATCTGAAGGGATGATAATGTGCTCTTGCCAGGCAGTGATCCGGGACGGGCACAGTGGCGCGGGAGCGGTGCGGAGCCCTCGGCGCTCCATCACGGTTCAGCGCCCGGCGCAGCTCCGGGGGATTTTCACATGGCCGACCCTGGGAGAAGTTCAGCCTTTGATCAAGGTTTAGCGTGCCTGGAGTGGCCGTGGCGCAGGAAAGGGCTTCCATTTTCTGTGTCGTAGGGTGCCAGCGCTGATCTCCTTAAAGCCCCAGAGTTTTCTTCCAAGACTGGATTACGCTCAGCAATTAAGGTAATGAACTGGCTGAGGTAACAAAGCATAATGATCTCTTTTGTCCTCTGAATGCTTATGAACTCGGCTCATTCACAATAGTCTGGAATGCAGAGCTCCCTCCAACACCGCGGCTTAAAACTGTGTAAAAATGATTACTTCCATTATGCCTTCATGGTTTGACATTTTTAATTTAAACACCTGTAATATTTAAGCATACTTCTCAGAACCAAAATACCCGCTCTCACAGAATGCTAGCTTACATCCTTGTAATATTTTGACATCTTATGAGTATTATTTTAATGCCTGAAAAGATAATGTGATGAATCCGTCGCAAATACATCAAAATATGTGTGGAGGGGCCCGTGCCTCGCGTTTTGTTTCAAAACAATGGGGGTTTTCCAAATAAGGCACAACAGCTGAGGGAGCAGCAATGTTTCCATCCGGCGGAATATTGTGTCAGGGAGGGAAACAGCCAAACCACATTGTCTCTGCATATGTGCAGGCAAACGCACCGCAACTTTTGCTTCAAATCAAGCCCGTTAACGCCGCGTTAAATACCGGCGTGCGCGCTGCAGCCCTTCCCAGCGCAGGGGATCCTCACCCAGCTCTTTCACTTCTTTTAAAGCGTTTACTTAAGGCTTTATTTATTTATTTTGAAACATCTGGCTACTACTTTTACATTTTTTTTCAAATTTTTTGCATGATATAAACCTTCTGCACTGCAGAATCCGCTGCACTCTGATCTTTCATCTTAACACATTTCCAGCCCCAAATTTCACTTCAATCTCACCTCATCTCTCCATACTACATTAACCCCTGGCAATTGCCTTCCAAATGACCCCATTAAGCTGTAATTGCCTCAGCAGGCCTGCACTTTCGCTTGTAATTCTGTACCTCTCATCTCCCAGACGTTCTCTCAGCATCATTTCGTGTTCTGGCTCCCTTCACTGAGCTCAGCTTATGACCTCGCTGCACCATGGCCGAAATGACTACTAAAAGCATAACAGAGACGGAATTCCATTACTTATTTTTAAAAGTTCTCTGGTGCCCTAATGTAATATTCTTTGGGGAGTGTTGTCAAGGATACCAAGCACCAGCCATTAAAACCTTTTGTTTCCCAAGGCATTCCGTCTTTTATTAATAAATAAAGATAAAGAGAAGCTCATCCACCCTCCAGAAAGTCAGCGTGCGCTTGCAATGCTCTGCTACAACTTCAATCCTTATTCTACCCCGTGTACGTGGGGGAACGGCCGCGGTGCCCCCCGGAGCTGGCAGCAGTGGTGAGCTCTGCCCGGCACAGAGGAATTAAAACCCTTCTGCAGCTCCTTCTGCAGGAGCGAGTCCGCCCAGCACCACCTGCCTTCGACGCGCATCGCCTTCGCACCCCCCGTGAAAATTAAAGCTGGGTTCTGAGTAGCCCTACGCGTGGACGCAGCACGGAGAAGGGAAAAATAAAACTATCATATCCCACTGTCAGGGCTAACAGTCTATCAAGGATAATGGGAATCCCCAATGGGGGCGAGCAAAACAGCATGGAAAAAGCTGGCTAATCCTTTAACTGGGTTTGTGGCTCAAACGTGTAAAGGAGGAACCTCCCGCTCACGGCTGTTGTGAGACGGCCAGGAGACATATATTTCAGATTGAAAATTAATTGGTGCTGGATCCAAGCAAGCCTTTGTAGCAAGCAGTAACCTTTTCATTTTATGGTCATGACACTGAAATATTAAGAGCCCTCTTCTCCCATAAACTATATAAACAGAGGCACTCTGAAAAATGGAGGTAGTTTTTTTCTGTGGCAGAGAAGGAGTTTTACTCTTAATTCATAATAAAACTTAACGCCGAGGCCGAGGGCGGTGGGGAATTCGTGCTGGAAGGGTGCAGGTGGAGGGGACATCACTCGCCTGGGACGTGATGGTGGGGCCGGGCACCTCTTGGCATCCACCTCCTTGTGCTTCCTGGTGCCGCTGGCAGAGCCGGCTGGGAAGGTGCAGCGGCGGCTCTGGCAGCGCAAGAGGTGGCCATGTTTCGATCAGCACCATAACGCTCTCCCTGGGGTGGGTCAGAGGATGGCGGGGCCATGGGGGGGTTTGCGGCCCCCGCAGAGCCCACTCTGCCAGCGAGCTGCACACAGGGAGCTGAGGGCAGGCAGAAGGGCTGTCAGAGCCTGTCCAACACCAGACGATGCTGCAGACACAGCAGAACGGCTGTGTGTTGGGATGGTGCATCGGAAGGGTCTTCACTTCACGTGTGACCTATTCACTGTTCCCACAACCGCCAGGCCAGGTCAGCTCTCCTGATCCAGGAGATACCGATGGCCTGCACTGACTTTGTAACCCTACTTGTGGCAATAAACAAGTTAGGGAGGATTTTTAGCCAAGAAATAGATTTCACCCAGGGCTCCCAAAGAAAAGCGTATTCTTGAGAGCCTTTCATTTCTCCTCACCAGAAGGATGGTCACAGCCCGCGTCTCAGGACATCTCCACATCTGTGATGTGGGGGTGACACTGACCATGACAGCCATTGCATGGTTCTGCACTGGGCCCTGCACAGGCTCAGGTCCTCCTTGGCTTGTGTGGGGCACCTCAGCTCTGGCACAGTAATGTGGGGCAGTGTCTGTAAAGGCTGGCCTGCTCCCTCAAGTCACCCCCCACAAAGTCACCTCCCCCTGAAGTCACCTCCTCAGCCGTCTCCTATCGAGAAGCCACACAGGTAAGATGCTAAAATCAGTCGCATCACTGATCCGCTCCAAAGGTACCAAAGGAGACAAAAACCAGACCAGAACTGTTCTGTGAAGGGGCAGCTTTGGCTGGCGGCTCCTTGAGCTCGGCTGCTCCTCGGGCTGCGCGAGCTGCACGTCACACCGAACACCACGGCTCTGCCGGTGTTTATTCTACACACCAGGCAGGAAATTTCCATTTCATGCATCACTCCCATTCCGTACCGAGCTGCGAAGTCGGTGCTTACACCTCACACAAAGCCAGGAGGAACTCTAATTGCTTTGGTGTTGCTCTTGTTTGAGATTTCAGCTGAGGCTCATTGGGCACCAATGCTGTTTGCTTTCCAGCAAAGCTCAGCTCCTCGAGCGAGGAGCAGAGACAGGGAGCTGAATGGAAAGGCAATCTAAGGCCTCCCTTTATTTTTGTTTTCTTCACAATGAACTTTGATTCTCTCACACTCTGCTGGCTGGGAAGCCCAGACAGTGCCCAGACAATGCCATTTTTGTCAGTGCCCGGGGCAGCAACACTCAGCACCAGCGAAGGCCACAATCAGCAGACCCGGCTCCATCCCGGTCCGGTTACAGGCACACAGCAGCCAGGATCACCTTTACATCCACTGGCTTTTCACGAGAGACCATGGTGGCCTCTGCATGTCACCTGCAGCCAGGAGCACGCTGGCACCCGCACCCAGCACCCAGGGGCAATGCTGTGCTGACACACCTTCCCACGCAGCGATTTAGCTGTTATCGGCTCAAAGAGGACGGGAACTTGCTGGCCTGTCCCATGCAGGGGTTACATGTACGGTGCCAAAACGACCCCCAGAGATGTTACAAACACCCAACAAGCAAAATCACAGCAGACAAAATCCCTCCATCCCCCAAAGTTCATGGTGTTTCTTGTGGGTCCAGTCCCTGCAGTGACACGAGTCAGAGGTGCTTCATCGGTACTTCCCGAGTTCCTGGACGTGCCTAATGACAACGGCAACTCAGGCAGCAGTGTGACACCAGTGCCACACCACAGCCAGCTGTGAAAAACACATTGTGCTGCTTATGTTCTACAATCCTTTTCCTCCCTTCCCAGAGAAAAGAACTAAACTAAATAACTCCATGCCCCATTTACTTCTCACCTACCTGGGGCGCAGGAGGCATCCCTGAGCTCCTCCTATGAGGCACACCGGAGGGATGCAGCAGCCCAGCAAGCAGGGGGAGGATGAATCAAACAATCACGTTTAAAAGAGTATTTTCTGAGTGCCAGGGATGCTGGCAAAGGAGAAATGCACACGAAAAGCTGCTGAAAAGGGCCTCTGAATAGTTCTGTGGGTTTGATGTTCTGGTTGCTGACACTGCACCAAATGGTGGCCAGAAAAATCCAGTGTGAAGCAAATAACCCACCAGCACAGCCTGCCAAGCGAGCTGAGAGGAACGGCACAGAGACGGCGCCGGCCAAGAGGCCTCTTAAAGAGGAGTTCCCAAAGCTTTCAAAGAAAATCTCCAACCTGGGAAAATTTCCTGTTTATTTCCAAGACTTCCCCATCTGTGACAGTATTTCTGTGGGCAATATGGAGCGCCAGCTGCGGGGAGGGCCTGCAGCCATGCACTGCACAGCTCCGCTCTCCTGTGACCTCCCCACCAGAGCAGGACAGCCCTGGGACAGCCTAGGGACCACGGCTGGAGCTGCCGCATGGTCCCGCTGCCCGTTTGGTACTTAGGGAGCGATGTTGGGCGTGACAGCTTGAGGGGGCAGCCAGCCACCAGTGCTGCTCTCCGGCCAGAGGCAGCCTGGCTCTCACCGTAGCCGGTACCTGCACCATGTGCGGGTGCCCTGCTGCGCCCATGGCCGACACTGGGGCACTAGCCAGAGGAATGGAGATGTGCCGGTAACATCTCCATCACACAGGCACCAACACAGACCTGCCAGGGCACAGCCAAGTGTGGCCCTGTAACCAGCAAGCGGCACCATCACAGCCCACACCGCGGTTCTGCTCAGGGCGCAGCATGACGGTGGAGACGGCAATTTCTCCACCAAGGTGATGAAGCCACCAACACCCTGACGTGACCTCAGGAGGGAAACACAGCCACCGAACCTCCGCCCATGAGAGAGCGGCTGGAGGCGGCTCAGCAAGGGGGTCCCTGGTGTTGGGGATGCTTCCTGCTCCCCGCACGCATGAGGCACTGGAGCACCTTCCAGATGCCACCCAGCTCCTGGGAACAGATGGAGAGGCTGGTGACCTCTCAGGGGCTGCCAGGACGGGTTTGCTCTTGTTAGGGCTAACCCCCTCCGAAGAGACATTTTCAGCATCACCGCTGCCCTTTGGCTTGCGGAAAGCCCGTGGCGGAGGACGCAGGCCCAGCTCCTGCTCGGAGTCTGCAACAGGCTCCCGGGCGCCTGTGAGGACCCGCAGACAGGCAGCCTCATTTCCCCCAGCAGCTTCCGAAGGGTGGAAGAGCCGGTGGGCTGCCCCAAGGTTCAGGACACTGTCACCCCTCCAGTCCTTATCCTGCATCTCCTTGGCTGTCAGGGCTCGCCTGGCAGACACAGCCAGGGCTTTACTGCAAGCACACACGTCGGCAGGGACGTTTATTAATTGAAGAACTAAATACAGGGGGGTCTGCATCGCCTCCCTCTGAACCCTGCACCACGAGTGAGATCTCCCGTTTCCACTACAGCAGTTTTCCTTTCCATCCTGCAGGACACAGCTGCTGAGCTCCCTTCCCCACTCACTCTGGCTCCTCAACAATTTTAAGTCCTAATTAACTCCTAATCCCTGAACTCCCAAGGAAATTCTTGGTTATTTCCTTTCCTGCCCTGCAGCCCCGGAGCGAGCGCTGCTCCTTCCACTGCGACTAACCGGTCGGTGATGCTAACGCCTTGCCCAGAGTTACTCACTCCACGTTACAGCAACCCCTGCACAACAACCTGAATGAACTGGAGCTGGGTTCTACAGCTCACAGCAAGAGCTGAGCAAGAAAGGGGGAAATTCCCTGGATAACAAGGCCCCCAAACCCTACTTGGCAGCCCTGCCGTGGGGACCACTCCAGCCAAGCGCTGCTCTGCATCGCAGACAAAACGATGGACACTACAAGCACCCACAGCCCACGTTAGAAAGTGCCTCATATGGAACAAAATACTCTTTTTGTAGGTAAAAATGATACGAAGCAGAAGCTGACGATAAATTTTTCCTTTCAGTTTTAATCAGGCTTCCTGTTGTAAAAGCTCAGCAGACAGTGACGCGAGACACTGCCTCCCAACTTCGGTTCACCTTTGCCGTTCCACCAGGGACGCCGTGTCAAGATTGTTCAGCTTTTTTGATGAGTGCTGCGTGGGTAACTAATGTGTAAATGCAGATACGTATAGAAAGCAGTTTTGACAGTGATGTATTGCAACTGGTTCCAGATGTCGGCGAGGGATGCTTGGCCAGGCACCTGGGGCTCGCCTGCCACGGAGCCGCACCAGCACCAAACCAGTCTTCAAATAGATCACAAGGCTTTAACTCCCCAATTATAATCTTATTAAACAACCATCACTCGAGCTTCTGCTTCTCCTCTTCCAGGATGCCTACAAAATATCTCTGTGTTGTTGCTCACATTTTAATTTTAATTAAGGGGAGATAAGCTGCAGTGCGAGGCTTAGCATTAAACCCCGCAGTTTGGCTGTCAATGGGAAACTTAAAAGCAAGCTGTTGAATCAGTCAAAATTAACCTTATATTAATGTTTAACATTTTTAATATCGCTACACCAAAACGTGCACATTGCACATGCCAGATATTTAATTAGATATCCCCTAATTGCTAAAGTCAGTGTTGAAATGGCACAAGTACTGCATCTCCCGTGGAAGATGGACACAGGTAGAGGGTTTGGAGCAAACTGCTGTAAAATCCACAAGGAACACGTGTCCAGCCAGGATTTGCATCTGTTGTGCCAAGGGCTGGGCAACCGGCACATGCCAGCATGAAACGTGTCTCACCAAAACAGGTCTGCGGGTCCCCTGTCCCCGTGCTCCCTGCCTGGACCCTGGTCCTCCTGACCTACTAACAGGGGGTTCTTAGACAAAAATAAAGATTCATTTGAAAACCTAAGTAATTAATCAGCCATATTCGATGGATAAGTAACACTGACAAGGGGTGGCTGGAGGGGTACCAGGCAGAGGGCACGGTTCGGCCTGAGGAGCAGCATTTAACCTGGGAGTGGATGAAGTGGCACTTCTCTCAGCCCAAGCGTTGGTAGCTCAGCTCCAACATCAGCACTCGGCCTAAAGGGAATTCTTTAAACAACCTGTCTGTCTGTCTCCCTCTTCCTCGGACACAACTGCACCCCAGTCACGGCTCTCGGGGGATTGATCACCCTCCAGGCACTCCCTCAGTGCGGTGTCTGCTCCTTGATGGAGACAGCTGCAGGAAGCAGGCGTGCTGCTCGCCCCAGGACAAGGAGCAGACCTGTGCTGCTGATCCCCTTGATCAGGTGGAAGGGTTCAGGACATGTTTCAGTAAGGAGGTGTGGTGCGGGGACCCACGCCATCGCACCACCGCAGCGCACGCTCCCCTCCCACCCAACCCTCTCCATCCCCCGCCACCCCGCGCCGCGCTCGCAGCCCCCGTGATCAATAGCCTTATAACGAGTAAACTGTTTAACTGGAGCCTAATCGGGTGTGCTGGGCCCGGTGTCACTGGGCGTATCGATTGGGGGGAAAGATGGGCTGACCAGTCTCTGCGACTTTTCCAGTTGGATCATCACATTTATTCCTAACCTGCATTTAAATGATCAACCTGTAAAATTTTATTACCAGCACAGAATACACTAATGAATGGTGCCAGATAGCACAAGAGCCGTAAACTATTACTTCCTCTCTGCTTATAGGGCTTCTGTTATGACAAACCTTTATTAGCCTTTTGCGGCATCCCATAAACCACCCCCAGCCAGGGCTGGGCTCTTCCTCCCTCTCCAAGCACCGAGCCTGTCCTGGCCTGGACAGAAAGTTCCAGGGGCATTCTGATGGACCACTGAGCTTTTCCAATGACATGCTCTGCATTTTGAGACAGGGAGTAGGATCTGAAGGACCTTTTGCTTCACTAAAGCAGAAACTGGTAAGAAATGGCCTTTCCCTGCAGTCAGTAAGGCAGTGAGGAGCGAGGTGACACCGACACCTCACAGGCGGCAGGGTAACGTGCACAAGCATCCCGGTGTGAACAGCCATCATCCTCACCAGACCTCGCCGAGCAGCACAGCCTCCTGCCAGGCTGTGTGACGGGGACAGACACGAGGACACGGCTCTTCCAGCACGCTGTCGCTCTTCCCCAGCCCTTCCCGTTCCTTGGTGCCTCTGCACGAGGAGCCACCAGCACTTCTAGACTCAGCTTGAACGTTAATTAAAGCACTGCATTAATTTTTACTCTGATTTTCTACCTCATTTTCTGTGTCCTGGCTAACAAACTGGTCAGAAGTTGTGTCTGGAAAATCCCAACATGATTTGGGCAGCTAATACTGAGACAGAATACTGGGCAAGTAATTAAGATGGTTGGGTAATTGCAAGGAATGTTAATTCTTCCCGGCTTTGTAGTTGAGAACAAGGGAGGGTTTGCGACCGAGCCCCCGTCAGACGTCACGCGCCGTGCAGGGAGTGAGTCGGGCAGCGCGGGGCCCAGCAGGTACCTACATGTGTGACAAACCCCTACAGAAAACTCCCACTATTCTGGGTGTTCCGCTGCTGTTGGGCACCTTCCCCTGCCTGAGGAGGATGAGGCTTACGGTGCGACTCGCACTGGGGGTTACACGCGTGTCTCTTCCCGCGGAGACGCGTCCCGATTCGGAATCCCCTGCAGCTCGAGGGAGTGTTCCCCGTCCCCTCGGCAGCCCCCAGCTCTGCACCAGCTGGCTGCCCCACACCCCTGGCACCACCAAACGCACCCTCCTCTCCCACACTTGTGCACTGGGGTGGGTTTGCTGCGCCCACAAGTGCAGGGACAGAATTCACCCACCCAGCCAGACCATGGGGGTCCCGAGTGCCACCTGCACCCCATCCCAGTTGGCAGGGCAGGGCCTCCCCTGCACACGCTCCAGCCTCTGCAGTACAGAAGTCGCTACGGCACACACACGTTTTGGCACTGCCACGTGCACCCAGACTACAAATCAGCAACACATTTAGAGAGCCATCCATATGCATCTCATTCTAGGTACAATACCACATGAGCTGAGATTCAGGCTTCAAACAGACAGGATGTAAATGCAAGTAGGAAACATATTTGGAGGCGAAGTTGGGAGCCCTTTTTCCCGCAGAGAATCCTCAGTGTGGAATGGCCTGGCAGGCAGGTTCAGCCAGGCAGAAAGGCTGAGATCATTCAAGAAACAATTAGAGAGCATCGTGTGGGGAGCAGAGTACTTAGCTGGGAATGCACCCTGATGCTCCGATGGGCTTTTACTCAATTTAACAACGCATCTCGCAGCCTCGCAGCCTCTGGTAGCCTCTGGTAGCCTCTGGTAGCCTCTTGTAGCCTCTCCTCTCGCCTGGGCAGCGAGCTGGGAGGAACTTTCCCCAAAGATTTTTTTAAAATAATTCCCCAGCCCGTGACGGGGGGACCAGCAGCGGGCAGAGGGGGCACCCTGTGTTTCATGAGGTGCTCGCCGCATGGATGCCCCTGGATGGAACTGGGACAGCCGCCCTCCCGCTGCCACGCCTGTCCTGTGGCACGAGGGTCCAGCCCAGCTGGTGACGCAGCAGGGGGCACGGAGGGGGACCGGCCACCAGCTCCCTGTCTCACAAAGGGCTGTGGGGACACATCCAGTCTCCACAGGCACTGCCGAGATGCCAGCTGAGGAGGACTGCTCTCCTGCAGCACATGGGAGAGGAGCACAGCCGGGTTCAGGCATCGGGCACCGGCTGCCGCCTGCCAAGAAATGGCACTTGGAGCCCAGCGCTGCCAAACGCCACAGAGACGCCTGCGTCCCGGTGACACGCGGCCCCACGCTGTGACTTGAACTAACAGACATTCCAGGATCTGGATGTGAAAATCTACAAATGGAAATTACCACAGGCACATGGTCCTTCGCCAGCCGGGAGGCAGTAAAAGGAGTTAAGAGACACTGAGGAGGCATGGTCGCTTATCACAAATATTCTCCAGAAAAATAATAATAATCATCAAAAATTGCGTTTTAGGACATCGACATTAAGAATATGCTGCTTTAAAATGTGCTCTTTATCTCAGAGACAGCATGAGTGTACGCCATGTGATGGAGCAGTTGCTATGGTAATGCTCTTTACCGAACAGCAGCCTAAACAAGTGCATAAAGCCCATTTACAGCACACCGTGTGAGAGCCCCTGGCACTCGGGCAGCACACCAGCACGGGCGCACCGGCCCCAGCCCGTGGTGCTCTCAGACCCATGTAAATCCAGAAGGCTGGAGCCTTCTGCGGGAGCGGGGTACAGCCCGCTTTACCCCCCAGGTATGTGCTGGTGCTGCATGGCCCCATCACTGTCCCCATCCCCATCCCTGTCCCCACAGGACGTGCTCTGAGGACAGTGATGAGCTGCAGGACAGGGAATGTGCCTGACAAACTTTCCTGCCGCCCGTTCCCTTGCCATCCTGCTGCAGAGGGGCCGAGGGGTCCCACAGGGATTCCCACAGCCTGTAGCAGAGCGGCCGTCCCCGCCGAGGCCACCGGTGTGGCCAGCCCTGAGACAGATACCCTGTGGTCAGGTCCTGGTGCACAGGGCAGAAAAGCAAAGCTGCGCGTTCCCAGAGGCCTTCGAAGGGCAGCGCTGAGACAAGGTGGTGGGACACCCCAGAGGGACAGCCGTGGCACCTCGTGCCCTTCGTAGCTGTAGGATGGCTGAGCAGGGCAGGGATGGTTCTGCCCTGAACCGAGCACCAAGGGCAGGCGGCAGGGCTGGCCTCTCTGTGACAGCCAGGCAGGGACCCACCACGGGGCACGGCCACAGCGGGGAGGGGTGAAACAGCCGTCAGCCGGGAGCAACAGCAAGAGTCCCCTGCACACCGGGCCCCGAGCGCTGCTCGCAATACATACACACACAGACATGCTGCACACGTGTGCGTGTGTGCACGGGAGGATGCTCTCTGCTGCACGGCCGGGGCTGCTGGGCAGCAGCAGGAGCACCTCTGGGGAAGGGGCACCCCAGGCACCCCTGGGCAGGACCCTCCTGCCATCCCAGCCACGATGCCTGGCACCTCCAGCAGCCACCCAGCTGCACCGGGGCTGGGCCCTGCCCTCAGAACCATGGCACCCACAGTGTCCACCACTGGAAATCACTCTCCTAAAGCACCACGGCACAAGGAGCCCACCAACCCAAGTTTGTGTTCTGCAACCATTTCCAAAACTTGTTTGCAAACATTACATTTTTATTTTACTTATTTAGGGAAAATTACACAATTCTTCATAGCACAGTTTAAAAATAACTCCACTATTAATGCAGGCCCTTTATTTAATCACTGGCTAATTTACTCCTGACAGAAAGTAAATTCCACTATTTTCTGTGAGGCTTTATGAAATTGCCATCATTTTTAATTAATTCTTAATTAAAATATATTACACCACAGCTTCTACCCATCTCTCTTGATATTCTAACATAATCAATTCAAGACCATTTACATATCATTAATTAAAAGCCTTCCTCTCTCATCCTTAAAATCATAATGAGGCTCTATTTCTCATTAGCAGCCTTTAAGGGATAAAATAACAATACAGACAAGAATGAATGGTAATTTCAAAAACCTCTTTTCTGCTCCTGCAGCCCCTCGGACTGGACAGCGACACCCCTGAAGTTGGATGCTGAAGGAGTTGCCCAACACTTGGCAAAAATAAATAAATAACCCATCGCCACACGGCACCCCCATAAACACCAGCCCCCAGTTAACCCCTGCTCTCTCTTTTCCTGCCCCCAGCCCCCCAGCCAGCACTCAGCCAGCGTGGGCCAGAGAGGGGACCTGTGCCTGGCGCTGGGCAAGGCCGCGGGCGTCCCTCTGAGCCCCTGGCCCACCCTCGCACCTCCGCCTCAGTGCCCGGCAGAGGTGGGACGCATGTCCCAAGCAGCTCTGTGGGTGGCACTGGCTGCGGGCACTGGCCACGGGCACCGGCCATGTACCCCCTCAGGCCTGAGCCCCCACTGAGGTGATGTCTTTGGCCCCAAAGCCCCGGAGCTCGCCGGCTTCTGTCCAGGCCAGGACGACTCCCACACTGCTGGCAACTGCCACACGCAGGAGTGGTTCAAATCCCGAGACATTAAACACGCACGGGGATGAGGACAGAAAGCAAGTCAAACTTGTTCGTGCCACGGTGTCCGAGCACCCAGGGGTGCCAGGAGGAAACCCAGCCTGCTGGCGGGTGCTGGAGAGAAGGGCCGAGCCAGGGAGAAGCGTGAACTCCCAGTAATTAAACTCCAGAGCCGAGGTACGCTCCACACCTTCATAAATGAGCTGTGATATATGCTGCTACTGTAAAGAATTACCACTTATTGATAACGAAAGGTAAAAATTAACCACCTATTCAACGATTCTTTTCCTCTTCCAGAACTTTAAAGCCACAGACGTCTCAGGAAAGATTTACTGCAACTCCTGCCTTTTAACCCACGACTTCCAGTATCTGGCTGCGAGTTGGGGCATTAATGCAACTTCCACCGTGGTTATTTTTATGATTAGTGTGAAATAAAATTTCATGGTGTGTCTTTTGCCTTGAGCAGCCGGGACAATGACTGCCTTTTTCACACTCAGGAAGAGGCTGAATTAAACCTTAATTTGTTATTACCTTCTTCTAACGCAGTTTATTATTCCCAGCGATTCCTGGGCAGACCCTGAGCAGGGAAGGGAAGCAGAGCTACTATCAGAGAGTGACAAAAAACAACACAAGTAATAGACAAAAAATCAGATCTATGTCTCGGGAATGTTATGCAGAGTTATTGTCACCAACATTAACGATATCTAGGTGCTGCATATCAGGCAAATCAGATTTATATCACTGTCTTCTGCCAATTGCAGGTGCTCCACCACAACTTGTCAAGACAGCCTGTCTGAGTCTTCACACGTCAGACAGAATCACAGCACTTGGTGTTTTGGTCTGTTGACAGCAATTTATTTTGATGTGTTGTCACAATACGGAATTCTTCGAGGCTCTGCACCACGGTGCCAGCGAGTCCTACTGTACTTTCCTGCTGCCAGATGCTACAGGTTCGTAGAGGGAAAAAACACTGACAATTTATTAAAAAAGGGGGAAAAAAAGGAAAAGAAAAAGAAAAAGGCGATTCTGTAAGTGTTGGGAAGATGCTGGAGCCCAACGGTGCCCTGTGAGCACGGACAGGGTATGGAGCCCAGCCCGTGCCACGGGAATGGGACAAGCACTGCTGGGGACAAGGGATGGGCTGCTGACTCCGGAGGGGACCCTGTCCTCGCCCACCTGTGCCTCGTGGCACCGGTCCCACTGCTTATGGAGCCAAGCGCGGCACCAGACCGTGGGCTCGGGTGAAATGTCACTGACTGCCAGCGACTGTCACACCATGGGCGCTGCCCCGGCCTCTCCTCGTTCCAAACGGAGCAGGGCACCGCAGGCACCGAGTCGCAGCCCCATCGCCAAGCCAGAATAAGTCCCTTGGCTTTGGGACAGTGTTTAGGACTTGACTTTTCACCTGCTGTTCAGCTCCAACACGAACAGTTTCCACTGGGGGCCAGTGCTGGTGAGCAAGGGATCCTCAGCAGCAAAGGGCAGCAGCACCAGCCCACCAGTCCCCCCGATTCTGGATGCACTCATCGCAGGAGCAGCGTACCCCCACTTCCCTGCCAGAAGCACTGGGTTCGGGTCAGCTGGAGGCGGCTGTGGAACAGGCTCATAAAACCCCAAACCAGCCAGGGAGCACATGGCCTCCCACTGCCACAACCAGGGAGGTTCTGACTCCTGAGCCACTTCTCTGGCTGCAGAGCTGTTTTGGGGTGGGTGTCCCCCCAGCCCCGCTGTCCCTACTGGTGCCCCACTCACACCCTGTCACAGGCTGGCAGGAGCAGCATTTCCTGAGGAGGAAACTGGGCTGATTGCAAGTAAAACAAGAAAGGAAAACAGAGCGAGAGGTAAGTAATAGCAGGGAATTCTGTTCAAGGACTGCCTGATTAGAAACAACCACATTCATATTCAAACCTTTTAGAAGCCAAGTTGCCTTTCTCAACAAGGTGTCTCTGCGGATATTTGCCCTGCTTTGTTATGGGACTCCTGACACTTCTAATAGAGCTTCTAAATAAAAAAAACCCAGTGCATTTGTACTGCCAGGCAATAACCTTCACATTTTACTCTTCATTCATAATGAAAATTAAGGGCACATGACCTGCATGCTAGGTGGCTTCCAGGACCACATGCAAGCAAATGTATTCCTATTCTATAAATGTGGAGGACGTGTGGCAGTAAGCACTGCAGCTGTAAAGAGACCAGCAAAACGCATCGGGGGGACTCCGGCGAAACATAACGGGCGCTGCTGGTGCCACACAGCCCCAACACCACCTCGAGAGGCCGCTGGCAGGGAAAGCCTTCCTGCGCTGTAGGAACGCCGCCTGAAAATCTGTTTGTGATTATTTTTCATTCAGAAATATGATACAGTAAAGATATCGCTATTATTCCGTGTTTATACTGGAGGAAAAAATAACTAATGCAATTTGATCCCGTACAAAAGCACAGCGCTCGCAGGAAAGAAGGCTGTAATTTGACAATCAACCCGCACGGAACAAGCCTGATGTGCTGAAGTGTTTATTCCAAAGGAAACACTTCCCTAGAATATTTCAGTGAAACGGGGTAAAAAGTAGAGCACTGATACGAAAAATATCAGTGCTCAGGAAAGAACCATCAGCACCACATCGTGTGCTCCTGTGAACAGCCACATGGAGCAAAGAGGCGGCTCTGGAGGAGCCGGCACAGCCGAGGGGCATCCCCAGCATTAGCTGGACTGTGTGTCTGCCCCACCGGGACCCAGGCCCCTCCCATCACCCCGCTGCTGGGAGGGCAGCGAGAACCAAGGAGGCACTGGGAGGCAGCAGGAGAGCTTGATCAGGAGCCGAGCCGGTCTGGGAGAAAGGGAATGGCTCTCTGGGTTGTGGCCAAGGTGGACACCATGCACCAGGAGTCGTCCAGGGTTTGCTTGGCCAGGCAGGTGAGCTGAGCCCTGCCTCGAGCAGGGAACAGCAGGCCCGTGCTACAGAGAGCTGGTGGGGAGCGGGAGAGCCTTTGCCCTTCTTAGAGGAAAGGCTCCTGAGCATCCTCTCCAGCTCTGCAGCAGAGCCCGACAGGCTCAGGTTGAGCTGGCACCATGGCTTTCTCACTGCTGTCTTTAAACAAGCTCCTCCACAGCTCCACAGCTCCTCGTGCCATGGCTACCGTGCTCTGCCAGCCAAGGGAGCGCAGAGCAGGGGTACAGCCGCTGAGGCTGGTGTGCTCCCAACACCTCCCAACAGCATCCTGGGTGTGTGAGGAGTGAAAATCTATGTGAGGAACCGCGGTACGAGTAAGAGAGTTGGGTCTGAAGACTGGGTTTGGGCAACCTGCCACTCGATCCTCGTATCCCAGCGATCACTGTAGCCAAATGGAGTCAATGACGCGGACGCCAATTAACACATGCCACTCCGATTTGCTTTTCTGTGCCATACTTTATTAAACACTTTCAGATGTAATTGAACAACATTGTTACACAATTAAGCACCATACAGTACTGCACTTTAAAACAAAAGCTATGACAGTGCTGTACTCTATTAGCGCTGTTAGATACTGTGTAATGTAGTAAGTAATTAAAAGCTGAAACTACAGTACTGTAACAATCCTAATCAGACTCCAATTCCTGTAGCAACAGAAGTATATTAATTTTTTAAATCAATGCGAGTACCTCAGTGTTATCCTACAAAACCTGTGTGTTCCCTGCCCCAGGAAGAGCCAGAGATGTCCTCTTTTTGTGCTGGCAAACACGAGCTAACCCGCGATGGTGCCGGCACAGTGCCAGGGAAGGGCAGAGCGCCGGCCCCACACCACTGGGGACGGGGACATTGTGCCTGGAGGGACCAACGCTCACGACTTTCTCACCACGCACCGTCACCCTCCAAGCACAGTCTGTAGGGTGAGACCTGCTTCATGGGCATGGCTGCTCCTTACACACATCCACACAAAACCTTCAGGGGCTGGTCCTGAACGTCTTGGTCCTCACTGCTGCCCAGAAAGGACAGGGTCTGTTCAGGTCTCAGACCCTAACTCCAAGTACAAGAGCTGTTCACAGTGCTTGTTCTCTGCCTTCTGCACCAAAGGCTGGGATCTGGGATGTTCAGCAGAGAGCCGCTCCTCTCCTCATCCCACGCTGAGCAACACGCGCTGCACCAAGCCCCAAAACCTGCACCGTTCACTGGGAGCATCACAGCCTGGGCTGGGAAACCCCAGTTCCGATTTGCCTTTTGCCAGCACCATGCTCTGGGGTTTAGGGAAGAAGGCAAGAGCTGCCGAGCCTCGGCGCCTCCATGTACCCCAGGAAAGCTGAGAGCTCTGGGCTGTGCCTCCCACTGCAGCACCCTGCTCCAGCCCTCACCACGAGCTGCGCCGGCACCGGGAAGAAGCGGCAGATTCTTCCCTCAGAGCATGGGGAAGGAAGCACCGGGAGCCGGGGAGATGTAATTACAACACTGCAGATTAGTGGGATGAGCAGAACTGAAGCGCAGACAACAAAAGAAGGTTCTTTCTCAGAAAATCTGCTGGGGAAAAACAAAAGGAACTAGAACAAAAAAGAAACCCAACCCAAAGAAAAAGCCCAGCCCTCCCTGGTCTCTGCAGGCTTTGGAGCACCTGGGATCAAAACCCGAGACAAGTGCAAAACAATCTGAAGTCAAAGGCTGATGAAATGCCACCAGAGCCCCGTCCCCATCCCTGGCTGGCTGCTTATCCCTGCCACGTGAGCCGATCCGGATTGGAGTGGATGAAGCAACAACTAATGCAACGCTGCATATTAATGCCCATCAGCCTCCACAAACCCCAGGCATATTTGCATTTGAAAGTTAGTCAGGATTCACACTCCCGGTGTCTTGGGAGCAGCACTACCATGTTTCTGTTTAGTGCTGTATTATTCCTGGGCACTGTGGCCCACGGAGCGCTTGATTTACGGCGTGTTTCAGTATGATGTGGGCACACAACTGGACTGACGCTGGGGACACGACACAGCGCCCAGCGGAACGCCCCTGCTCAGAGGCAGCAACACTGCCCGGTTCTGAGATATTTCTGCTCTATGGGGATGTAAATTCCAAGCTACATTTAAAAAAGCTAGTAAATCACTGGTAATATACACACTTCTGATAAGCATTTATTATGCAAGTTTGGAGATTCAAAGCATTAAAACTTCAGAACTGCCTTACAGACACTACAGCATCATAGTTAAACTCCAGCTTGTGTACCCACAGAATGGGATGAGGACAGAGAGACTCTAGTGGAAGCTAAGGAGAAGCTTAAACGAAGGACTACAATGAAGTGTGAATTAATGTAGGCAACACTAAGGTACATCCTGCAGTTGGAGGGCACATTCTGTAGCCAGTCCCTCTTCTTGGAGGAAGAAATCCACTTGATGCTGGTACAGAATAGTGTAATGAATTTACCCAGCGTTTCCATAGACTAGTGGGCACTCCAAGTGGATCTGATAATCAGCATCCCTTGGAAAGACATTGGGCGCCATGGGCTCTTCCCTGGAACCTCTCCCTTTTGGTCATCTTGCACTGAGGCTGCTGGAAAGCATTCAGAGATGAGCAGACTGAACTCCGTACTGCCCGTAACTTTCTTATCAGCTACAAACTTCAGATTATTGAGCTGTTCTGTTAAGGTTATTTATAAAAACCCGTGTCTGCCAGCCTTCCTCCTGAGGTACAGCGAGGATGTATTCTACACACAAAGCACAGTCCCTGTCACGTTAGTCAGGACCAGGTACGACAGGACCGAAGGAGAATGACTTGATCTTCTAACCGTGACTGTAACGAAGGAATCTGAATTCAGCCACACCCCCACACCAAATATTCCGGACATGAAAAGGGTCAGCCCCGCAGACAGAGATGCATTGTCCCCAGCAGCAGGAAGAACGTGACCTAAAACACATCGGTGCATTCGGTGCCCCCAGCCGAGGGGACACAACCCCCAGCGACTGCAAATGCAGCGCTTACCAGCAGCAGCACAGCACGGACGCTCAGCCACCCAAATGACCTTTTTTCCCTTCAACAGTCTTTTTGAAGCAAAATTTGTGGTGAAGGCTTCTTGCTTAAAGAATATATGGGCTTATGTCAAATGCATCAGCTCAGGGACTGATAATTGCTCGGGCTGCGAAGGCGCTGGGGCCAGGCACAGAGAATAAAACGGTAAAGGGAGTACAGCGGTTATTTATTAACTTTAGCCCCCAAAGCCTTGCTGTATTCCCAAACCACAGTCCTATTGGCACGAGAGGCTGCTGAGATGGAAATCTCTTAACTGCCTCTCCTGCTCCGGAGCTCGCGCTCCCCTCCGGTGCCGAGTGATGAGGTGGCTTTAATGCTCGCTGGAGGTACAGAATTTAATGTGCCCCATAAAAAAATCATGTACTGCCCTAAAAAAAGGCTCAAAATCCAACAACACCCCTTTTTCATGCAAGCGCTTCCAAAACAAAGTTTGTATCTGAACTCTCCCCTCTCCCAGGCTGGTGCCACCCAACAGGAGTGGCAGGGGACCCCCCCACAGCTTGGGGCCGCTGCACCCCCGGCTCCGGGGCTGAGGACCCCGTGGCTTCCCGTGTGGGGAAGGGGCTGAATGGCAATGCCAGCCTCACCGACCCCGCTCCTGGAGAAGTTCTGAGACTATGCCTTGAGACTTGGATGGCATTTAAGTGCTCCCCCGCCCTTCCACTGGCACAGGGCAGGTCTTGACCCCAGCACCGGTGGGGAGCAGAGCACTGGCTGCAGAAAACACCAACAGGAATCGATGAAACCATCCAAAGTAACAAGGAAAAGAACCACTTTCACTCATAAGGGCTCATTTTCAAAACAAAGCCAGCCACAAAATCTGTGTTGCCACCCGTGTTGTTTGATGTTGACTATTGTTACGGAAATAAAAGGAATTTGGGATTGATGTCATTAAGGAGGGAGGATGAAAAATCTCCCAAGACACTTGCAAGCACAGACATCTTTCTGATGCACAAAATAAATACTTACAAATAATTCTGACTGGTGCTGGAAACCAGCCTGCTGGCTTTTGGAGTGTTTTTTTTACGGTTGTTGATTCTGGCTTGTAAGAGAGAAGTTCATCAGGAGGAGTGCTGGAAACAAGTCTTGCAATTACTTGCAAACATAGTCACAGTCTTTGGAAACTCCACCCATAGAGCTGCCATCAGTGTAGTTCATAATCCTAGATTTGAACAGCTTTTCTGACTGCAAGCTGTCTGGGTAATTGCTAAGCTGTCTGAGAGTTACTATTGAACTCTGTCCTTTTTTATCTCACTGACTGACTACTATTTGTTATTAGTCCAAGTAATAATAATATATTAATGCACATGCTTAATACACAGAAGTATATGTTTGTATTGAAACTGCACTGCACTCTGCACTCTTAAGTGTAGAAAAGTACCGTGAGCAGAGCGAACAGTCACGCAGAAAGCCAGCTATCATCTTCCCAAAGGCCACACGGAACCACAGCCTCGGTGTTCAGAGACTCCTACACATGGAATGCTTTGCACTGACCGGCACGCTGGAGAACTCAAGCAGTTTCCTACATCACCCCTGAGCGAGTGTCCCTGTGCTGCACCACAGCCCGGTACATTTAAGGTATATTTATGCTTCTAAAGCAAAATACAGCCCAAATTTGAGGGAATGGGACACATTCCCTTCAGGTGTGGCATGGTGGTTGAAAGTCTGCATGTCCCTGTAACCTGAGGAATATGGTATCTCAGTTGTGTCTATCTCATTCCTTTCAACACAAATATTGTCAGAGTTTATGCATAATATTGATCACTCCACCACCACCTCACCTGGCAGAGTTCCCATCTTCAAAGAGAATGAATACATGTGCACTGTACCCTGGCTGGAAGTTGGTGCAATAGGTTTACTCTTACAAGGGAAGCTGTGAAAGCTGGCTGGGGAAAACAATTCTGGTTTGTTGACCTACACAGAAAGCAAGGAAGGACCTGACTAACAGGGTGAAGCATCCTTCTGCAGGGGCAGCATCCCGCAGCACGTGTCCAGCCTCTGCTCCCTGCTGAAGCCTGCCCACAGCAACAAACCAACCCAGGGCAAAGCACAGCCGTATAATGGCAGTGGTCAATAAGTTTAATTTCTTATTAGAGAAACACTAATCCATAATCCAAATCAAGGGTTGGGTTTTTTTCTTCCACATTTCATGACTATTGTGATGAGGAGAAAAGAAAAAGGACCATCTACGCTGTCAAGAGCTGTTCTTTCAGCTACTACCTGCACCTGGTGGTTGGGCAGAGTATGGACGCAGTTCCTGACGCAGACGACCTACCAAGAGTTAATTGTGACTCCTGATATAAACCATGCTCACTGATGTATTGCTCTTTAACCCGATTCAGGAGCTGATTTCTCACATTGTGGCATTTTTCCTTTTTGCCAAGACTCGTCATTTTATCTCCCATAAAGGCCCAGATTCCAGAATTATTTGATTATTGATGCATTGCACCCTGCCCCTAAAAATGTATTTGTAGATCTTGTATTTGTGCAGGAAAGCCACATATGGAAATAGCAGAAACTCGTATTTTCAGTCGGTTTCATATGTGGAATTCTAGGCTGTGTAAGATACAGAGCTCTTACTGACTGCTAGGACTATTTTGATGTAGGTCTTAAAAGTCCTTATTGTGAGGCTTTGATTCCTTTTTTATTACTATTCCAGTGCAGAAGAAGTGCCATTTTCTTCTTAAATTGGCCACTCCAACAACAAACTACTCCCTCTAGAAGAGGATGGACTGGAAGAGCCCAGCACGTTCGGAGCAGCTTGGCCTAGATCCAAATCCCCCTATCGCTGATCGAATCCTGGACACAATCAAAACAGTCAAAGAGAAGCCGGCATAAAGCCCGGATATTAAAGCTCCTCTGCACCGGCCTCGGTCAGCGCGGGAGCCGAACTGGAGGTGTGAGGGGGTGTGAACCAGGGGCTCCCCTGCTCGGGAGCAGGAGCGTGCGGCACTGCCAGACCTGATCCCGGCACACAGAGTCCTGATTACTGATGAATTATTAGATAGAGCAATTTGTGTGATTTTAAAAAATACACAATTTGTATTCCAATCTTTCATTTTCCCGGCTCCTTTCGCTGCAGAAGCAGTGTAACACATGCTTTCTTATGTAAATAACGCTTCAAAACAATCGCACGATAATTATTCAGTCCAAACCAAACAACAAATACTAATTAAACCGAAAACAGCGCAGCAAAGAAAAGCATGCAGAGGGCCTCGTGTTACCAGCCATTTTAACCTAAAATAAATCCTCTGAGTAGGAAGGTGCCATGGAAGGATCTCCACCTAACTTGTTGTTCTGTTATTTGCACAGTTTTAATAGGATTTTTCTATTAATCTGTGACAAACCATGAAATTTTATATTTTCACCATGACCAAGCCATGAAATTTGCCAACTTTGTCCATGATTTACACTGGGTCATAGTTATAAGGTCTGTTATGCTTTTTAACTAAATAACTACTGAAGCTTCCCCTTTGGACAGAATGAAGAATTTGCCTATAATTAAAGCAAGGATTGTTAACTGCTGGCAGTAAAAGTTTACAGCATTGTTTGACAGTCGCAAAGATAAGCCAGTAAAACCCCGGGATGCCGTGTCTACCTGCGCTTCCCACATTCCCGAACAATAGGGTTATATCTCTCAGCATCATGAAATCAATCTCAGATTAGGTAATGAAATATGCACCAGCCTTTTCCCAGAACCTTTGACAAATCACACACAATCCTAAATCTTCATAAATCACGATTAAAGACAAGTATATCATCACCAACGCATATATCTTCCCATGCCTGACCCAGAGACTAATGAGAAAAGGCCTAGACTATCTCATCTGATTAATTAATTCAAAATGTCTGCTGTTATTCAAATGTGAGGCTGGTATTATTTGAATAACACTTGACAGCAGTGCCTGAAGATATCATTTCTGATTTGTGAAGCTGCTGCTGCATAACTGATGATAGTTTATGAAAATGTTCCATCGAAGCTGCTTTTCTTGGCACAACTGTGAAAGATTTTCTGGAGAGAAGGTTTTTTTGTCAGTCGTTGATGTTGCTAACATTGTCAAATATTTCCAAAATCTGTAACATCTTGGAAGCCCTTTTTTCCCGAAGCCTTGCTTGAATATTAGTTTCTTCATTTTCTAAGAATTAAGTATCTCAATATAGAGATGTGTTTGCAGCAAGGCCAAAGGCAGCCGAATTCGACCCTTCCTTTCCACACTGCCTGTTCTTTGCCAGCTCAGAGGACAAAGCGTTGTCTCTCAGGGCCAGGGAAGGGCTCGGGGAACCAGCCACCTCCAACCAAAGTCATTTTACTTCAGGTCCATGCTCAGTGCTATGCTCGTAGGGGTATTTTTTAAAGACACATGGATAATCCCATAGTAAGAAGTGTGTGACCGTGAATTTTGACAGAAAACACCAGAAACAGCGATGTTGCTGGGTGACCTTGGCCCGTGAAGGCTGGTGCACCTGCAGCCATGCTTGGTGTTGCCAGACAGGGTCTGGCCATGCCAGAGCAGTCCTGTCTGCTCTGACGTCCCAATAGGCAGAACCCTGCCACAGGGAATGAGTCCCAGCTGTACCCCCGCCCTGCTGGGAGCCCCTGGGGGAACTGCCCGGGCCCAGTTAACAGAGGCCTTCCAGTTAGTATGGTGGTCAACCATAGTGGTGACCACCCACAAGTTTTATGTCTTTCTCTAAAACACCGGAGTCTCCTCTTCATTCCTAGACTTCAGCGCCACTGAAAAGCCAAAGCCAGGCCTGAGAGCCCGGCACGTCCTCTGCCCAGTGCCCACAAAGGCAGGGACTGGCAGACGCCATTTCCCAGGGATTACCAGAGGAATCAAGGCTGCGACATCGGTGGTGTCACCAACAGCCAGAAGCCACCGTGGCAGCTGCTGGAGGTGTCTGTGCCCAGAGCATGTCCTGGTGCCAGGGAAAGCCCAGCCTCCTCCTGCTTGCCCCACGCAAGCACCTTCCTCTGCCCCAGGCCACCCACACCCCAACCAGGGGCCTGTTCTCGGCTTGCGGCCTGGAGAGCACGTCTCACACAGAACTTGCAGCAAAGGCTCCGGTGTTTTTCTCCCTGAAGCATTTATACACTGGAATGTGCTAGGACACCTGTCACGGGGCCTTCTGAGGCGCTGCTATTAGGAGTAATTTAAATTACAACTCTGCACCAATCTTTTAACAGGAATCTTCATTTCAAACTTGCCTGTTTTCCAGCAGCTAATGAAAATCAGAATTTTATTCTAAACATACCATACTGCAAAACACCTACAACCCATTACAATCAATTTTTTTTATTAGTGGATTGTGAAATGTGACGCCATGCTCGTAACAGTTTTAAAACTGTGCTATTCTGAAGCTGTGTAGCCATAAGCACTAAAAGAGAGGATGTAAAATGTATGGTCTAAAACGAATATAAATCAATCATTATGACAGAAGTAGCACTTATTTGAGAGTCAGAAGTGAACAAAATATTCTGTGTCAGCAAAATGTCTCCTGTCAAAACCTGCTCTTTAAAATTTCACTACAATGTGCTGAGACAAATGTCCTTTGCAACTCCGTGTAAGTAAGCATGTTCTAAATCTTCATAATTCAAACCTTCCCCGTTTTCAGGCGAAAAAGCAAGCTGTAAACACTGGTATATTCCTGCTGATGAAGTAAACACAGTGCTTCTAGCCACGGCAAGCATCAACTGCTGCTGCCTCCTCCATCAGCTCCGGCCCAGGACAGACAGCCCAACCCCTCTGATCCACCCCTGAGGAAACCACAGGGAAGACGCATCAACACTTTTACCCAAACTGCTCCTTCCTTAAGAGCAAATACTAAGCTTGTGAAGGTCGAAAGATCATCAACGCGAAGCAATATGCTTGCACATAAATCACTTGGAATGCTGGCACGTGTCTCCTCTGTGACCCACGCGTGGGTGGAACAGGCACCAGTGGTGTTTTATGCCATGCACACCCAGGTGCCCATCCGGGGCTCCCCAGTTACACCAGTGACTCTCTACCCCCAACCACAACTCTCTGCCAAACAACATGCCAAGGAGGGCGCCCCTGCAACCTGTCCTGCTCCCATCCTGCATCCTGTGGGATGCTCTGCAGCAGGCCAGGTCTAGTCAGCAGTGTACTGGTTCCTTTGTGGTAACCCTGACTGCGACCTTAGGAGGATCCCAGCCCCCTTCTGCCCTCTCCCCAGACCTACTCATTCCCTTCCTCTATGCCTTTTTTAGCATGCTGTTTACCTTTGATTAAATCACATGCATTAGAGCCCAGTTAAATCTTACAACTAAGCTATATGAGCTAGCGATGCCTTTCTTTTTCCTCCCTTTTATCCTTCCCAAATGCAGTGCAGGTTCCCTACGAGATCTGCATTATGTCACTCTTCAGTGTATAAAATAAAGGGCATGCAACTAAATCAGATCTCCATTCTTCCTTACTTGGGATGACAGCACAAGCTGAACACTTTCTAAGTGGTCACACTGTTCGCCAGGCTGCCGCTACCTTAAAATACATAACATAGCAAATTTAAGACTTCAAAAGGGTAAATGACTGCAATTTATGTCGTCATACTCATGACAAAGCAACCTTTTCCATGCTGAAAATACTGGGGAAATAGACATTGGTGTTTCGAGCATGTCCCACGTTTATGGGAAAGGGAGAATGTAACAAAGGTTTTATGCTTACTTGTTCAAAAGAAAGACCATGGGGGTTTCAATAATACATTTTAAACTGGACACAATCTGCCAGAGAGCCTCAAAAAGCAGTATATTAAAGGTCTGGGATCCATCACAATTCCTAAAAAATTCAAGCCCCAAAACAGAGGAGAGGACAAAGACAAAGCAATGGCTGTTGGAAACAGCCTCTTCCAACTCAGGCTTCTATTTTTGCAACTGTATACATTAAAAAACCTGTTTGAAGATTAAAAATGCATAAAACTCGGAACTGACATTTATTTCCTGCAAAACAATCTATTTTTTCAGAGCGACTTTTTCCAAAAGATGATAAACTCCTTCTCCTTATGTTGTGCCTTAAGACATCATGTGCTTTTATCCTTTAGCAAAATATGAACCAGCTACTAGGCTGACAATGCCAAGAACCATGACAAAATGGATTATTAATGAGAAACTGATCTCCAGAACTCTATTAATTTATGTCTTCCTGTCGGATCCCAAAGATGTATCAGCCCTCTCACTCAAAGAAAAAAATGCCAACATTGTACTTTGTTTTAAAGTTCTGCTTAGATGAAGAATTCATTATCCAAAGCACTGTTGTGTTATTTCAGTCTTCTGGTAGAATAAAGATTCTTTATCAAATGGCTTAGAAAGTCGCTGACAAGTGCGAGGATCTTGCAAAATATATTTACATCAAAAATTCAATGAGGAATCTTGGAATTTTAGCCTTTTTTCCCTTTTCTCGGCAGCACTCCTTGCCTCTTTCTGACCTGTCAGCACTTTGGAGATGAAGGACCAGGAAGCTCCAGCTGTAAAAACCTGAGAGAAACTAACGCGACGGTGAGCTTTTAAAATTCTTAATTGTCCTAATTATTCCACGGCGAAGGAAGATGATCTAACACGTAAACAGAAGGAATCAGATTTCTTTGTCGAGCACAAACAGCAAACATAAAATATCCTTTTAAGCCTCCCTGAAAAAAAATCTATCTAATCTATGCTTATCATAATATTTATGAAATAAAAAACAGAGAGGAAAAATTGCTGTAATGTACTCTGGGTGACCTCTGCTTTCGAGAGAGAATGAAAACAGCCTTTTGCTTTTCAATCCCCATCAAAGTGGAGTTAAAGGAGGGACAGCATTCCCTTGCTCGCTGCCATTAATCATTGCTTTCTTCAAGCAAGTGCGTATTAATTTCTGTCATCCCAAACATCATCGAGTATTGTTACAGCACCGTTCACTCCTCATTCACCACCAGTTGTTACCAGTTTCCCTACACTGAGCAGAGACAGGGTGAATCGTGTGGATTTCAGTGTTAGAGGCCTTTATCCCTGGGGTGCTGACACCAATTAAGCCATTTCAAGAAGAAATGAGAACAGGCGCAACCCTTCTCTGTAACAAGAGCTTGCACCTAGCATTGGCAGGTTGCCATCCGCTGCTGCCTCGCACTACAAAAACACCCTGCCACAGCCCGGGAATTATACAGCGTGTTTACATTCCAGCTTCCCAGCACCCTGGCACATTTTTTCAGATCTCCAGTGCAAAAATGCGGTGCAGGGGATGGCACGGAGGCTCTGCAAACAGCCCTCCCGGACACACGGCGGCTTTCGGGGGCGGTTGGAGAACTAACCCAGCCTTCTCCCAGCGCCGTGTTTGTTAATCAATTAAGACGACTGCTGGGAAGAGCTGAGAGAGCACCAAGAGCACGGGCTCAGGGTCTTCTGCTGAACCCCAGCCTTACACACACACATAAGACTGATGACGACAATTTTACCACTGCAATATGACAAATACCCTAAATGCAAAAATTAAATGAATCTTCCAGAATTAGAGCATCACTGGGGCTGACTGGCGACCAGCATCCTTGCGCTGCTACCACCGCGTCAGTTGTCGTTTGGGGGCCTGCAGGAGCCAAAAAAAACTGCACATTTCAGAAGAGTTACCTCAAATCCTTAAAATCAACACCTTTAATGAGTTTAATTAATATCATTCGTACACTGCTAAAGTGGGTGTAGAGATTTGTCAAACTCTCTGGCAATATTGTTGATTTTCTCTGACCGCTTTAGATCCAATCATTCTCCTTGTTTCAGACATTTACATCTGCTTTTAAGTTTTTATGGTTGCCTGTTGGCAGGCAGCAAAGTGGAGCTGTCGATGCTGCTGCAGAATAATGCAAGGTTTGTTATGAATTAAATATTAGAAACCTTAACGCAGCGGCCAATAAGAATTATTTGCCTTATTAAAGCAGCAGAAGACGCTGATTAAATTTTCATTGCATTGCAGTCTTTTTCCCATTTCTGCTTTCAATTCATCATTCTAATGTATGAAAGCCTTGCCGAATAATGGCATGGGGACTTAATTTCTGGAATGCAAATATGGCAAAGAAAATACCATAAATACCCTCCCAGAAAACATTAAACAGTCAGTTCTAATTAAGTGAATACTAACTAAGTAAATATTCTCTTAAAGGAAAAAAAAAATAACTCAAGATGTCAAGAATTCCAAGAAGGAAAGCGCTAGAAATACAGGCACACAAAAATTATATGGAGCTGTGATGACCTGAATTTCACAGGAGGGAACTAACTATGTTTAAACAATCGAGTTTTCAGATACTGGAAGAAATTTGCCTATTTATCAGCACATACCAGAAGACACGGT
>NC_140103.1:887500-925000 GCF_964237585.1 Gallinula chloropus
GACTGGAATTACACCCAACACTTGATTCAACACGCAGCACCAACTTAACACAAGCTCCACAAAAAAACCTGATGGATCCTATTCCTGTTTCACAGACAGGCAAAGTGAGCACTCACATGGCTGCAGAGCCCCGGGTTTGCTTCCGCCGGGGGCACAGCTCCTCTCCTCCCTGGAGCGGGAGGAAGGCTCCTTCCTTCTTCTCACATCAAACCCAGCAGACTTGGGCTCTCGTCCCCAGCACCCTCTCCTCCCAAAACAACGCTGCTGGGGTCTACTGCTACCACCAGAGTTCAGGTTGGCCACAGATCATTGTCCTTATTTAGGCCTTTTGTTCAGGAAGGTGAAACTCAGAATCAGCAGCTGGAGATCAGTGGCACTTTCTTTTGCTCTCTGTGAGAGGAACCAGTGCAGCAGCTTCAGAAGCTGTTTTGCTCTTCCCAGATTCAAAATGGTTCACTACGGTAACTGGAGTTCCTGGGGTATAAATTGCTGACCCTCTGGGCCAACCAGCTCAGGAGCGCCTGGGAAGCGAGGACAGAATCACAGAATCGTAGTGGGGTTGGAATGGACCTCGAGAGACCCTCGGGTCCAACCCCCCTGCCAACGCAGGGTCTGTAGACAGGAAGGGCCATCAGGCTTTAAACGAGACCCACACTACAGAGCCTTTGTTGGTGGAGAGCCGGGAGGGCGGACGGGGAGGGTGGCTGGCGAGGGCTCGCAGCTCCCGCGGGCGCCGAGGGCCGGGGATGGCGGGCAGGGACCCGCAGCGCACGTGCTGCTTGTCCTGCGCTGACGTGAAAACCCCTGTGGCTCGGGGGAACCGCGGTGGTTTGTGTCTTATGTGGTTCATGTTAAAAATTTCCCAACAGTGATAGACTTCAGCTGCCAGGATCAGGGCGAGCATGTGCATCCAGCATGAACAGCCCCCGCACGGAGCTCTGGGGGATTTTTTTATCCTTTTTCCTTTCTTTTAAATAACTATTGGGGCTCATAACAAGCACTGTCACTCCAGCACTACTCCCCTGATTGACTTTGCAACAACGATCTGTGGAGGAGATGGGCACACAAACAGCAAACATTCTGCAGGCGCTCAGGCAAAGAGGACTAGAGAGGCTTGGGTCGGTTTTGCTTTGGTTTTATTTTTTGATAAATTTTTCTTCAATTTCCAGGATTACTTCTCTGACATTTTGTTAAACAGTATTATAAGAAGAAAACCAGCCACAAAACTGTAGTAAAGCAACTCCGAGGCTAAATAAAAACCACACACAGACAAAAAAACCCAACCAACAAGCAAACAAAAAAAAAACCAAAACAGGAAAATCTGAACTAAATCAGGAACTCTGGTCTTTGAGCCATCCTGAGCGTCCTGATACTGCAGAGGTCTCAGCACAGTGATCTTACGTATCATATATGCTCTAATAAATAGGTTCAATGAGTTGAGTTAAGGGCAGAGTTTAACTATTAACTCCAAATTTCCTCCCTCTTATGGCTCTAAGTCAATCCCTTAATGTTACTTTAACGCAGTTTCTGGCAGTTGAATAAAATCTATGGTCAATACTACAACCCTGCCTTCCTAAATGAAGGGAAATAAACGTGTAATTTACATAAGAAACGACGGGCAGTGCCCTGAGTGATAAATGTCCCAGGCCCGTGGGCCAGGCATCCGAGCCGACCGTTTGGCTGGAGCTGGTCAGACCCTCATCACCTCCATCCCAAAACCAGCAGAACTGGCAAAAATACCTCCAGGCAGCCAGAGCGCTCGGCACCGGAGCGGTGAGCAGTCAGAGAGGTTGCAATACAAAGCTGTAAGATATATCTAAAATAATACCACAAAAATCAGATGACACAAAGAATTCTAATACTTTCCTTTTGTTAAGATACAGTAACTGAGAATACAATGAAATTCTTCATGTTCAGTATCTCCCATTAGATCAATTAATATTCAGAGAAAGGCTTTAACATGAAGTTTAAATAATCATAGAAGGAGAAAAAGAACCACCAATGTTCTAGAAGCTTCTCTAGACCTTTCAATCAATTTTATTTATATGCAAAACCAAGAGAAACTCAGAAAAAACAAAGCTCCTCCTGATGCTAAAGCTCTCAATTTACTGACAGGCAAATGGCTTCATGCTGCCACTTAATCTCATTTCTTGCATAATGCCCTCTAATTAGCATATCAAAGTGAATTAATACTTCTAGGGCATTAGCAATGGGAAAATCTGCTCCAGGCTTCACAATAGCAGTTAAGCAAGAGCCAAGAAATCCTCAAAAACACCACAAACCACTTTGCATTGCAAAACTGTTCAATTTATTTATCCTCTCTCTCTAAACACTTTTACCGCACACTGTTTTACTACTGTTCACCAAACAAAATGATAATTGCCAAAGTTACCAGCATCTGTAATGCCTGTTTAGAATCTTAATTTAGGCTGTATACTTGAAGATCTCTGGATGCTTTCATTGACCCTATCACAGACAACAGGATATACTGAAAACCCGCTGTTCTTCTAAAAAAGAAAAAAAAGAAGGGGGAAAAAAAGCCCTCCAGATGATACTATTAAATTCCATTTTCCACTTACAATAAATAATTAAAAATTAAATATGAAAAAGCCACCTGCTGGACAATGAGGAATGAGAGATGAGCTTTAAATGTTGATGCATGACTTAAGCATAGCAGAAGGGTTTGACCTGTAAACACACGATACAAACCCACCCCCCTTTCCGAGTGATTGATCTGTAGGACACACCACAGTCAGTGATTCATACATTGTTACAAGTTCCTATGACTGTGCAACATGCATTGGACTGATCCTCAACAAAAGAATTCTCCGTAAAATACCTAAGAGAGAATAAAATTAAAGCCAGCGCATAATGATTTTTAGTCTATGCCTTTATGCAAAAGATGCTATTTTTACCAGCTCCTGAAGCAATAAATACATTCGAGCTGTTAGTCGGGCGTCAGACCACTTCTTCAAAAACATTTTCAGAATCAACTTTCAATCACAGGTCACTTTGCAAAAAATAAATTGGAATTTACAAAGGAGGACTAAAAAACCACTCAGACTTCATCATCTTAGTGCTCCCCATCAGTCTTTCAAACCAGAAAAAGAACATTAAGAGAAGAGAAAAAATAAACACCCAACCCAAAAGCCCCCAACAGTAGTGCACCCACCCTCACCCCCCCAAGGGGGCTGGAGCTAACGGGAGGCTAGCAACAAAGAGGAGCAGAAAATGCCGGGGTCAGGGGGGGTCCTGTTTGCAACACGGCGGGGCAGAAAGGAAAATCAAGTATGGGAATAACAAAATAAACGATGATGCATATTTATCTGTTACTCTGGGCCCCCCTAAAGACTGTGTGCTCCTGAAAAATACACAGTGTTGAAGTACCAGGCATCATTCCCTCCCGTACGACACTCCCTGCTTGCTCCCACTGCGCAGGCAGCGTCATGGAGGAGCCCCAATGTCCAGCTGAGAAGCACAATTCATCTGCTTGGCTGATGAACTACTCCAACTTTATAAAAGCATGAACTATAAGAGCTGACAGAAACTTTAATAATTTATATTAAATATTGATGTGAATTATTTACTCCATTCATACTTAAGGACATGAATTGCCTACCAGAGAAAAGCAAATGTGACAAAAGGTCAACACGCTGGTGAAAAAAGGCAGGCTGTGTCAGGCATGTGTTATCTGAACCATGCTGATCACCTTGATAAGCGAATAGCATTAAACATGACTGCTGAGAAAACAAACAAAGCATTCTTCTCAGGGTGTCAGTTCAGGGAACACAAACAGCTACATCTAATTCTACCCACGATACTGGGATGGGGAAACTCCGCTCATTGGACTCCCTGGCACACGGCTGCAGGAGAGAAATACCCATCGAGCCATCGATGGCACTGGAAACAGCCTCAGAACTGAGCACAGATGCCAGCCGGACCCTCTCCTCTACTGTGTAATTATTACTACAGCCTTCAGACGTATTTAAATACTGCACTGCATCTCCAACAGTTTAGTATGTCTAATTCTGCTTATATTTGGCTATGTAGCCTGCAAATATCATCATATTAATGTTTCACACAAATCAATATTTAAATTGAAAAAAGACAGCATAATATCCGTATCATGCAACTTTTCCACTGAAAGCTGTAGGAATTGAGCTTGATAAATGTGTAAATCCTGAGGAAAAAAAAAAGGGGGCTCTTTTGCATTCAGCACACACTATTATAATAATTTATCTCTGAATGCAAAAATTCCTTAACTTACAACCAGCATCCTGAACACACCACACGGTAACTCGTGTAATTTAGTATTTTCAGATAAGCAAGCAAACACGTCAAATTCAAAAATAAAATGAAGGACATGAGAAATAGCTATAAAATAAATCCCTGCTCCTAGTTAAATTAGTATTGACAAGGAGGTCCAAATTTATCCTTTAAGGAGGAGGGGGGGGTGTTAAAAAACAAACATGTGGAAACACAGATCCTGGTAATCAACGTGCAGATTGGTATTTAAATATAGGAAGGAGCACTAACAATGGTAAGGTCTGAAGGGACTGCGTAGGTACAGGCTCTGTAAGACAAAGTAACATGGATTGCTCTAATGGAAATAATCACTCTGTTTCCCGAACCAGAGAAGTGCCCTGATAGAAATCCTCCAAAGAAATAGGATTTTGATAATGAATGTGTTTGAAACAGATGACCAAATGACAATCAGGGCACTTTATTCAATTTATTTTCTCATAGTAGGACATTTATGAAGAAAAGCAATGCCATTGCCATGAGGACAGTGTACATGACCTAACATTCCACCGCACGTCATCATTTGTAATACATTTGCTGACAATTAAAAAAAACCCCAACACCCAACGTCCACAAGTATAACCAATGGTTCAGGGAAAAATCCTGACACTGAAGCACGAGAAAGGAAACAAAAGCCAAACAATTTAAACTGAAGGAGAGATGTGCACACAGAAGTACACAATGCTTACTTCCTTACGTAGTCAGGGTAAATCACAAATATGTATTTAGCAGCTTGAAAAAACACCAGGGCTGCACATAAATATTTTCAATAGCTAAACTGAGCAACAGTAACATCACAGCTGATATTTAGAGAATAGCTAACACAAACACACGTACTTACACACACACACATATATATTTATGTATGCTCTCAGTGCCATTTCATTGTTCCTTCTGAACCCTGCAATGTTCTGCCAGGACTGCTCGGGTTGTGTATTATTATATATTCCTGCCAGTTGTTGGCACTAAATGATAGTTTACAAACAGTGCAAAGTAGAAATTTGTGGAATGCGATTTGGTTTTCAAATAAGCACGGTGAAGAAAGGGGTTAACATCTCGGAACTGTGAGAGGAGACCAGGCAACAAGCGAGTCCTCCTCAAAGCTAACAGGCGGTGGTCGGGTTTTGCAGCATATTGACAAGGGGCGTTCCTAAAAGAGTTGGGCCATTCTCATCAATAAGGAGCTCTGCAGCAAGTGAGGCCACGATACAGCCCTTTAATCATTGGAATGGCATCGTATGGCTATTTACAGTTGTAGCAATAAAAATAAAGGTTTTAGCTTACATGAGGAGCAGCAAGGAATTAACCCCGTGATTAACTCACGGGTTGTCTGACTCTCCTACTTTTGCTTATTTTTCTTTCATTCTTTACAGCGAAATCCTGCACGAGGGGAGCACTTTCTTAATGAGCATTTTCCTCCTCTCTCTTTAGACATAAAAAATAGTTCAACCAGCCCGACCAGCCAAGCAGGCCTTTCTCTTCCCCTGCGGACACCTCCTGCAGTCGAGAAGTTCATTAAGTTTTATGATCTTCCCAAGTCAGTCCCGCTTATAAGCCTCACAAAGGCCACAAATCTGGCAAACCATCATGTATGCCATTAGGCTTTACTAGTAAATGAATGCTATTTAGGGTTTGTGGTGACAGTAAATTAGGGTTTGGTTGGCAGCTATCATTGTTTCTGTTGGGCTTATGGAAATAAATAAGTGCCGGTGCCTGGGCACACACACGCACCCGCATTCGGGCATCTCTCTGAACGTGCATTCCTACCTGTACAAATGATTCCTGGAGACAAAAACGCCCCAAACCATCAACACAACCCCGGACCTAATGATACGTCATTCCGTTGGGAAATAATTGCAATTCCCTAACTGTTTTAAGACTGTAAGAATTAATATATTTTCATTTCTATCTCCGTGAGAATAACCAGCGCCCAGGTAGAGCGGCATCCTAATGCAGGCTTAATCAGGTTACAGATCCCAGGGATTTTTAGTCGGCAAAGAAGAGCTGTCTGAAAAAAGGCACAAAGCAGCTTCTGAGTCCCACTGGTCGGAGCGTAAGGAGAGGGACGGCCACACAGGTATGCAACAGATGTGAGCACACACTGAGAATGCAACTTGGACACTTCCAAGGGACACCTCAGGGAACAGATAAAACACAACAAAATGAAGAGTCAACAGGCTCTCACCTGCTTATCTCCACGTTTTATTAGAGGGGCTTCGGTGGAACTTTGGGTGTCATTTTTCTTCCAACTAATTACAGAAATAAGTGGCAGTTTCTTTATGAAAACCATGCTACCTTGTGGTTGCCTCTCAGAATGCACGGATCTATTAATATCTGCAAAGCTCTTAAATGTACTATGCAGCACTTTTAAAAATGTTAGAATGTAAAGAAAGAAATGTCAGGCTAAATTCAGTATGCTCGGTGACTTGCTTTGTACATGGCAAATACCTCGCAGGGGAGGGGAAAAAAAAATCTTGGGCTCCTAACCCTAAGTGAGACAGGGAGAGAGGCTCTGAAAAACGTGATGCATTCATTAACCCTTGCTGGAAAGGGACAGAGCTGCTCTGCCTAAACTGAGGATTCCTCTACGCGTTCTCTCGTGACCAGTCTCACAAAGTCCTCGCTGACGGTACTGAAAACTACTAAAATGTAAAAAAAAATAGCAGTTTCGATATAATAAATGACTTAAATATCGCATCAGTTAATTCAGAACGGCGGTGACTGCAATTAACACTTCATGCACAGGCTAGTGTCTCCCTCCTCGCAGGAGGAGGCAGCGATAAAGCCTCCGCAGCCATCCCCACTGCCCACACCGAGGTGAACTTTGGTTCCGACTAAAAAGAATTAAGCACGGCGCAGGACCCAGTGGCAGGCGGGTTTCAGTACTCGGACCACAGCACAATGCAGAGTTCCAGGGGGACGGGGAGAACCGCCGCTTTAATCACATCTCAGAGCATTCACCCTGCCAGTTCGGAAACATTTGAGCCGTTCCCTATGAGAAGAGCTTACAGAAAGCACGCTGGAATTTTATTCCACGTTCCCTTTGCTAACTCAAGCCTACGCAGACATTCCATCTCAAGCGGGAGACCCTGAGTGAAGGTCCCCCTCCGGGAAGAGTTTTTGGTGGGGGTGTGGATTCGCCTCCATCAATCACCCAGTGCATTAATCCCGTCCCTCTGTGCTGCCGGGGCTGGCAGGATCGTTGCCTTTGGGCAGGCGGGCGCCTTCACTCTTTGTTGGTTCTCAGGGATTTCACAAAAGAGGTAACTTGCAAACTTGGCTCCACCACTTGCAGCGCAAAGGCAGGATCCCAACTTACAAGTTATCACTGAAACACCCCGAATCGTTTCAGACCAGAGTCTCCTGTCAGGTTCCCTCTCGCCTCTGAGACGCCTGTGGCCTCACCAAACACCCTCTGCCAGCAATTCCGGCTGCTGAAAGGACTTGGGTTTTTCTTCGCAGCTCACCTCTGACATGTGGCTGACTGTACTTTCCTTTCAGAACAGCGAGGCTAAGCCCTCTGCAAATAAAGTGATCGCAGGACCTGCGCCTGCCTCCTTAATTGAAATCTGCCTGCTGCAAGATGTCTGAACATGGAGGGCAGGGTGCTGGGCTGGCTCCCAGCAGGACAGGCAGAAAGTTTAAGGAAAGGCAGAGAACAAACACGCACCAAAGGAGGATGGAAAGGGGTTACGCTCTGATCGGGGCAAAACATAGGTAGGAGGAAAGGGAGGGCAGAAGGGGGGTCGCTCCCCTTATCCCGGGTAATATAATGCAATATAAAGCAGAATCAATCTTAATATTCACAACACAGTCAATACCCTGGTGCTTAGCTGTCAGCAGAAACTGAAGTGGATCCCCGGTAGCAAAGAAACCCTTGGACATAATGCACTGTAATGTACTGAGAACCGGGCGCTCTCAGGCTGCTCAGCTGAGATTTGCAATGATTTCACGACTGTTGGTTTCATCTACAGTTTTGGGTTTTTTTTAAACGTGCAATTAAGGGGAATGTGATTGAATATCAAATACAGCTAAAAACCCAGCCAATGCATGTGTTTATTTTTAAAGCCAGATCAGAATAAACGTCTTATTCTCAAAACACAGAGCGGAACACTTCGAAAATGGTCTTCTTTAAAAAGTAAAATTCTCTGCAAATTCAGTGATGTGAAAAAATTGCAACAAATAAAAGAAAAAATGCCCTACGCCGCCTGTAAAAACCCTGCAGCGTTTATTAGTGACGCCTTACTGTGGGAAGAAAATATCTTCCTGCACTTCGATGCTGAACATTGTTGGTATTTAGAACATCATCGCCCGAGAGCAACCGGAGCTCCGCTGCCCTCCGCACAAGCCTGGGGTCAGAGCATCCATCACCGCCGCGCCCGGGCTCCCTCTGAAGCCTCCCCCGGCTCTGCCGAGGGGGCTCAGCCCTGGGCAGCGAACACCCTCACAAAGTTTATCCTCCCCGCTGCGTCGGGGAAAAAAAACCCCACACCAAAACAAAGCAGAAAAAACCCCAACAAACCCCAAGCCAACCCGAGAAACAAAACAAAGAGCCGGCCAAAGGGTGTGAGGTAAGGCAGAGCTGACAAGTTATCTGGCGAAGTGTCCTGACGGAGCAGGCGGCAGCCCGGGCGCTAGCGGGGCACCTCCGGAGCCGTGAGGAGCGCGGCGGCGGGGGGGCGTGAGGGGGGAGGCGGGAATCTCCACCGCGCCATTTCACACAGCGAACCAGTCTGACCGGGCCGCCGCCGGGACGGGCCCCCCCAGCTCGGCGGGGGCGGGCCAGGCCCCCTCCGGGCTGCGTCCGCCGGCTGTCCCCGCCATCCCGCTGCGGCGGCGTGAGGGCAGAGAGCGGACCGACGCCGTTCCCGCCGGCGGGCAGCGGCGGGTGGAAGGAAGGAGGGATCAAGATGGCTGCGGCGGCGGCGCGGGCGGCCCTTACCTGTTTTCTCCTTGATCTCGCAGAGGACACTGAACAAGGCGGGTTTCATTCTGTGGCAGTTCAGTGCGTGCTTCCTGGGGAGGAAAAGAAAAAAAAGAGCAGAGTATGAGCGGTTACCGTCGCGTTTGGGCAACATGGCGCCTTTTCCCGAAAAGGGAGACACGCTTCCCCGTGCCCCCCACCCTTCCCTGCCCCGCGGCCCCGCCGCCTGGAGCCGCCGGCCCGACCGATGGTTCCCGGCGCCGGGCCGCGGCGCGGGCGGGCGGAGGCGGGGGGAGGACGCGACACACACGGGGCCGCCGGCCTGGTCTCTTGTTCCCTCATCCCTCTGACTTTTATACCGAATTATCTTTGTGCAAATGCCGCCCGGCCGAAGGGTATAAATCACCCCCCTACCCTCCCTCCCCCCCCCCCCGCCTTGTCCCCGGAACGATCCGTCCTGCGATATTATAACTGATTTATTAGGGAGATGGGGGGCCGGGACTGGACTCGCAGAGTTAACATTCTTTGTTTTTGTATTTACTGTGATTTAAAACAGCCAGGGCTTGTTGTTTCTCCCCCCCCCCCCCCCCCCAAGCAATATCTTGTCAGGTTTGTAATTCATCTGCCGCCACTTCGGGGGCAGGGAGAGAACCGAAGGAGAGAAAGAAAAGAGGGAAGGGGGAGAAGGAAAAAAAAAGTTGCACTCCCAGGAAGCGCCGAGCCGCCCGACGGACAGACGGACGGACAGACGGACGGCGGCTCCGAGGCCGGTGTACACCGGACAGTGTCCGACGGGAGCGGGCAGGCATCGGCCGCAGGCTCCCGCGCACCGCGGCGACGGCACAAGCACCGCAGTTATGTATTTATTTTATAGACATCTAGCTTTTTTCTTTTTATATTAAAAAAAAATCATTAAATGGCAACTTTGGCTGTGCCTGGGCTGCTTGTAATTCCTCCTACGGCACCAAGAAGTTGCTCAAATTGTGAGACTCCGGGTCTCCGCAGAGGAGCAGGAAGGAGAGAAACAAAAACCACACGCACACACACACACCAAAAAATAACCAAAATCCCCAAAAAAAGACAAAAAAAAAAAAAAAGAAGACAAGGTTTAATTAGACGAAACCAACTTTGCTTGTGCCTCATCCAGGCTTTGGTCAGTGATGGTCATGATCTGATGGAGGATGTCGCCGATGTCCTGCTTCCTGCCGTCGCCGTCTGCCCCTTCGTGTCCGTGGGGAGGAGGCAGGGCCATGCCCCCCTGCACCGAGTGGCCGGCCAGGTTCACGCCGGCCAGAGTCTGCAGCATCCGGGACTGATCGTCCATCCCTCCTGCCGCGGCCCGGGCCGCGCGGCCGGGCGGGGGAGCGCCGGGCGGCGGGGAGAGCGAGAGCGCCGGTCAGCCCCCGGCTCCCCGAGTCAGTCTCAGTTCCCGGCTCCTTATTTCGCTCTTGCACACACACACCAGAAAAAAGAAAAAAAAAAAAAAAGAAAAAAAAAAGGGGGAAAAAGGGAAAAAAGCCAAAGAAAACAACAACAAAAAAATCAGTATTTGTGTTTTGACCGGATCTCAGCTGTTTATTCCACTCTCTTCTCCTTCCCAATGCAGTAAATCACTCTCTTCTCTAGTTACAATCTTCTTTCATCATCATCATATTTGTGGCTTGGATAAATGAGTTGATAAGGTTTCTTTGCAGTTTTCCTGGTACAATCTTCCTTCAAAGCTTTTTTTCCCCCCTTATTTATTTTTATTGTTGCTTTTTATGTCTTTTCCCACTTGTCCAAAAATCTTCTTTGCAAAAAAAAAAAAAAAGGCAAAAATAAAAATAAAAAAACCCCAAAACACAAAAAAAATCCCCCCAGAAAATGGAAAAAAAAACCCCTGGCTTTCAAATCCTGGAGAAGTTTAGGAGGGTGGCAAACAGCAAAAAACCACAACAAACCCGGCGAACACCCCCACCCCCGAATTGCAACATAAAAAAAAGCCAAGAAAACACAATCATAGAGGGGGAAAAAACAAGAAATTAATCGGCCTCCCCCCCCCCCGGAAAAAAAAAAATAATGAAAAAAAAAACCACCAACCGATCCCAAGTCTGTGCAACGGGGGGAAAACAGCAGCAATCAAAAGTTTGAACTTGTGCAAAGCAAAGAGCGGAAATAACGGGGAGAGAACTGTAAAAAAATTAATTACACACTCTCTGCAAGGCGATGTGCAAAAATCTCAGCCCGCCGGAATTTATGAGCCCCGCCGCCCGGCGCCTGTGTGTGTTTTATGTTGTTTGATGGCCGCTCCGGTGAGGGATTGACAGCCTGCCAACGCCACTCACTCACCGCAGACGTGTCACCCTGTGAAGGAGGAGAGCGGCCGCGCGCGAGAGGGACGCGGAGCCCGCCGCGCCCCGCCCCGCCGCCCCGCCCCGCCCCTCCCCTCCCGCGGGACTCCGCGCTGCCCCGCCCCGCGCCCCGCCCCGCCACGGCCCTCCCCGCCCCCGCCGGCCCGCCCGGGGGCGGCCCGCCTCACGGGTCCGGCTCCCGCGGGGTCGCCTTCCCGCCGGGCCGGGCGGCGGCGGCGGCGCTCCCGGTTGGGGAAGAGGGAGGGTTAGGGGAGGGCGGGGGGGGGGGGAGCGGGAGGGCGGGATTGAGGAGGGAGGGCGGGCTCGGGGGGAGCGGCGGGCGCGACGGCCAATCGCAGCGCGAGGGGGGCGGGAGTCGGCGGCGGTGCCGGCCACTCGCTGTGCGCGGGGAGGTACCTCGGCGCAGGCCGAGTGGTCGGTGCCGCCGATGGCGCCCGCCCCCCCCCGCCTAAGAAACTTCTGATTGGGCTGTTCGAACAGTCACGTGCCCGGGCGACCGCCGCGGCGGGCCCGCCCTCCCGTTACCATGGCAACCCAGCCCGAGGCCTCGCGTCTCCTCAGCGCCGCCGCCGCGCTACCGGGCCGGGCCGGGCCGGGCCGGTCGGAGCCTCCCGGCCTGGGACGGGCCCGCCGCGCCCGAGTGGCGGCGGGAGGCACCCCGGGTCGGCAGGTTCGACCGCCCGGCGTGCGGTGTTCGTGCGCGGCCCTGAGCGCGCACCTCGGGCACAAGCCGCGGCCGGAGCCCTCCGAGGGTGCCCTGGCTCGGCCTATTGCTAGAGGCCTCCGAAGGAGGGGAAGCCGCCTGTAGCGTGGCGGCTGAAGTGATGTTTAACTCATTGTAGGCGCTTTATCTGCCGCGATGGACAGTTTCAGTTGAAAGAAGTCGTGTCCTACCCAAACTAAGCCTCTCATCCCGGTCTCTGACACTTGTGGATGCCTGGCCAGCAACTCCAACTCAGTGTGACCAAGACAGAACTCTTAATCCTTCCCCTTAATCCTTCCCCTCGGCTCCCACTCACCTCTTTGGAATCTGGCTCTTTTGGCTGATTTCACCATCATGGTACATTCACTCAGGACCAAAACCTGGATGTCATCTGACCTGGAGCCTGTAACGGTCTCACAGGATTTGTTTGACTGTGGGGATTACTGGTGGTTAACATAATGGTGCTCTTATTGTCCCTCCAAGCAAGTAGCGTGTTCATTCAAATTCTACTTATCTTCCATCTTAATTACTGTCCTATTGTCTGGGCTGAGCAAACCTGCTATTGGTGTCATCCTGCTTTACTTGGATGCTACTCCAAAGGTGTTTCTCATTACTATTGTTCAGTGTTTCAGTTTGCCTTTGTCCACTGAGTGCAGTTCCGCTGATGAGCAGCTCTAACAGCTGCAGGCACCAAGGCAAGCAGGACAGCGCTGTGCCAGCTCCAGTCCTCATCTCACCCCACGGCAATCCGGTTCGCCTCACCGACCCAGCAGAAAGACGCTCTTCTGGGCTGTTTTTCCTCTGCTGTTTGCTAGAGCAGTATCAGCTCCTTGCCCTTGCTCGGACCCTGACACAAGCTGTTACCACCTGCGCCTTACGGCATCACACACGCCTCCCCAGCCAGGCACCGCTGGTGGCACTCTGTGACGCCCTGCGCTGTCCACCCGTGTCGGCTGCATTAAAGCTTGCCTTCTGCTGACGCGTGCAGCTCTCTGCAGGCTGCTGGGTCATGGCTTCCTGAGGCATTAACCAGTCTCACTTCATGACTTCCACAGGAGATCGCACTAGCAAGGGACAGCGCACACGGCCACGGGCCAGGAGCAGGCTCCAAGGGGAGGAGGAGCCCCGGAAGTACCCGGTAAGATCGCTGGTTGCAGGTGGCGTGGAAATCTGAGGAGAGACCACAGGGGCGGTGGGTGCACTTGCTGGCTCCAAGCACCCACCACCTTCCGTGCTGGAGAGAGCGCTCGAGCGAGGCGGGGCGCTGCCTGAGCCCGCTTCTCGGGGTCCCGAGCACGGGCGGTGCGCTGGTTGCCTCCCGGGCCACGGTTACCGCAGGTCAGGCGCCGCGGGGAGGGCTCGGTCTAAAGCCACCAACCCCCGACAGCCCCGGCCACGGGATCCCGCTACGGCATCGCACCGGCACAGCGCCCGGCCGCGTCACTCGTGACGAGCGCGCAGCGGGAGGCGAAACTGCCACAGCTCGCACGGGCCGCCCGGTTTGACCGGCGCTCAGCCAGCTCTCAGCTACCGCCGAACGCTCAGCAGCGGCGCGCGGGGCGCCCCCGGCTCTCCGGCAACCTGCGGCGCCGGGGCTGGGCCATGCCGGGCGCGGGGCCGCTCCCCAGGCTCGCCGCGCCGTCGCGGGGCCGGAAGCCGGGCCTGGCCAGCACCGGCAGCGCCCGCCGCCTCAGGCGCGCATGCGCGCGGCCGGGCCGTCGCTGCCGACGTCACTTCCGGAGGCGGCGCTTCCGGGTCGCGGCGCGGCCCGGCGCTCCCCGTTCCGCGGCGTCCTGCGGCCCCGGAAGCGGCTGTCCCGGCCCGCCGGCGCGGGGAGGAGGCGGCGCCCGGCCCGGCCCCGGGGAGCGGCCCGCCGGCGAGAGCCCGTAAGTGCGGGGCCGCGCGGGGCGCTCGCCCCGGCGCTGCGGTGGGTGTCGCGGAGAGGCGGTCCGGGGCCCGGCTGCGGGCGGCCCGCTCGGTACCGGCCGGCGGCTCTGCCGGCGCGTCCCGCCGCTCGGCGCCCCTGCCCCGCCCCTGCCTCCTGTCTGCGCATCGGACCCGCGGGGAGCCCGCGGGGCGAAGCGTGAGCCTGCACGGCCCCGGGGAGCCCCGCCGCTGCCCGGGGCGGCTACGGGCGGGGCTGCCGGGAGCCGCGGGGCGCTGCCGCTCCCGAGGAGCAGGGCGGGGGTGACGTCCCTCAGCTGGCCGAGGCGCCGCCTCACAGGACGGCTCCGTGGGACCGGGCGAGCCAGCACCCGGCGGCAGGGTCGGCAGGGAAACCGGGTAAGCGGAACGCGCGGTTGGAAGGCGCGCCGGGCCCGCGGTGGGGCGGGCAGGTAGGTGAGGGAGCGCCGGGGCCACCCCGGGCCGGCGCCGCACCTGCGGGGCCTGCCTCAGGGCGACCGGCCGTGCCCACGGCCCCTGCGGTCCCTCTCGCCGAGCCCTTTGCGGCTGGGCCCGCAGGTGGCTGCGCTGGCTGCTCCGCTCCGCAGGGTGATGGCCTGTGAGACCACGGGCATCGTGTGTGGCAGGTGGTGAGCGGAGCTGGGAGGGCAGTGAGGAGCAGGAAGGGCTGTGTGGAGACAGGGCGAGGAGCCCTTTGCAGTGCAGGTGGAGGTTCAGTGGTTGGGTCAAGGAGGAAGGCTAGAGCTGAGCTGGGCCTGCGCTGTGTGGTTTGAGGTTTCAGGGGATTACCAGGTACGTGCAAGGTTGGGAATTCAGCTCTCTCAGTTATTTTTTCAAATTCAGAGCAAATGTGCTCACAGGTACTTTTTTGGGTTAGACTAAAAAAAATTGAGATCATTGTCTACATATAGACAGGCACAGAAATAGCTGAAGCGGCGAATTAGAACCAATTTAGTACATTTCCCTCCCAGCCGTGTTTCAGGTCTTCCTTCTTGCACCCTTTCATCATCTGCACGTTGGTTTAACAGTTTCACGCAGTTGCAACAAATTACAAATGCCTCTGACAGCCCAGTTCTCACCTAGATTTCCCTTCTGATCAGCAAAGGCCCCAGCGGGGAAGCAGCCTGGCAGAGGAACTGCATGGTATGCGTTCTGTAGCACGAGGTTTCCCAGACCCCTGAGTCTTGAGCATGAGAACTAGACCCACGTGTGGAAGGGTCATTATGTTAACGAAGAAGCAGCCGGCAAGCGGGATGTGGGTTGTACGACCCTGCACAGGACCAGCAGCTCCCCGTGCGATAGCTCATCGCGCTTTACTTTGGAGATGGATGAGTGGCACTTGCTGTGGAAGGAAGAGGAAGAGCTCCAGCCTTCATCAGCCCCTGTCTTCTAGTGCTGGATGGTATGGGCAGAGAGCTCTGGGCTGTAGGGTGTGATGGCACAATGGTAGCACACAGAACGGTACTGCAGGGGCATCACACTGCAAATTACTTGTGTCGCTGGTATCAGCTGTGCCTCCGGTGGTTCCTGGGAGTGATGCTGCTTGTGTCTGAGATGTGCCTTGCAGAGAGTTTCCTGTCTTGGGGCTCACTAACAGCGGTTTGCTGTTTGTCAGAAGGGACCAAGTGAGAGCTCTTCTGTTAGGCAGCGCTTTATTACTGACTCTGTGTGTGTGTCTGCTGAGAAGCTTCGATAAGCTGTGATCTCTGGCTACTCACTCTCTGTGAACTCAGTTTCTTAGACAGGGCAGCACAAGGGTCATCCCTACCTCCTTCCTGTATCATTCCAGAAGTGTCGTATCCGAATCAGTTGGCTGAAAGCGAAGGAGAGCTCTGTGAATGTTTGGTGTGCTCTTCAAGGGGACAGACCTAAAGTTTGACAAGACAAAAATGAAAAGCTGGAGGAAAGGGCAGTTCATGGGTTGTTGAAGAGCTGTGGGTCTGTGTGGTTGCATTTGATGTGGAGCCCCAGAGGGGCTGGAAGGTTTGGTCCGTATGAGCATTTGTGAACTCAGCAGCAGCTGGCACCCTGCTTAAAATGCCCTTCAGTCAGCTTTGGCTTCAGCACACCCAGGCAAGCTTTGTGAAGCAGCCGTGTGAGATGTGGCAGGTGATGAGCAGCGCCGTGTGTCTGCGCTGACCGCAGTGTCTATGGAGACAAACTCAAACAGGGCAGCACCTCTCAGTGTTGTACGGGCAGAACAAGGAAGCATGTTGAAGCTTCCTCTTTCTTTGTTTGTTCGTTGAATGGAGGAAGCTTGTGTAGGTGTTTGTAACATATATGGAGCTTTTTCAGGCTCGTGAGTTCCCACCATGGGAAGAGCCAGTATAGAAGTTCTAGTCTAATATTTAAGCAGTCTGAGCCTACACTTTTCTCCTCCTTTCTGTAGGTAGGTATTTGTTCATTCGTGATGTTAAAGCTTAGCAAGCTGACTTGAAAGCTTTTTAGGCATGTGAGTGAAAGATCACCATTCCATGTGCTCCTGATAGGGTTCCTGTGCCACGTTCCATGCAAGCAGAAGTGCCCTCAGCTTCAGCGCTCATGGACAGCGACTGCTGTACCTGCTTCTGGAGAAGGGTGTTCAGCAGCAGTGCAGATAAAGCAGAGGTTGCAGCGTGTTGCTGAAGAGGTGCTCTGGTTTTGCTTTGTTATTTTAGAACAATCAGCAGTTAGGCTTTAAAAATGAACTCAAATGCTCCTACTTTTTCAGGAGAGTAAATCCTCCTGGGCACCTGCTGTGAAATGAGGTAACAGGGGTGCTGTGTGGTGGGTGGTCACAGTACCCTGCACAGAGGTAACGGGTCTGCCTGGTGATGCTTCCTAGCCAGTGTGAAAGAATAAGCTCAGTCAGAGGCATTAAAAATGAAGCACAGTGTTTGCACCTATTTGGATTAGGCAGAGCCCAGGCAAGATGCCGCTTTTCTGAGCTGCTCCCATCCAACCCGTTCAGTACGGTATCAGAATGAAAAATGACAACACTTTGTCATCTGTTCAAATTGATATTGCGCTCTCTGCAGTGACAGCTGAAAAGGCCCACAGGTGCCATATAAAGAGGTGACCATGTTGTCATATTTCATTTAGGCATCCCTCTGCAAAGCCATAATTACCTAATTAGGTTGTTAATTAGGAGATTAGCATTTCACTATATTGATAGAATGCTCTTTGCAGGCGTGAGTCTAGATAGAGATTTGTCGGCCCTAATTTATAATCTCTGCATTCTTTTAATACTTATTTATTTGCTTAAAATCTTGATGCAAGGTAGCTCAGGTTAGCTGAGAGTCAACTCGCTGACAATTAAGCGAAGGTTTGACAAGATCAGGGAACAAATAGAGGAGAGGAGACAGTTTCCATACGTACTCCTGTATTGTCTCTCTCCTTCCCTAAAGCTCGATAGTTAAAATATTGGAGTTGGTATAATTTGCATCCTGATTAGTTTGACAACAAAGCTCGCCAAATTCCAGGCAGTTCATAAGTACAGGAATACCCAGCAAATGCCAGATTGATTTCCAGGTTTGAAAAGTGAGGAATCCTTGCTCAGAAGTGGTGTGTAATGTCGTGTTTCCTCAGCAGAACTCCGAATTCCAGTTCCAGTTGTGAAAAGGCGCCTCTTTAAATGACTTTAAATGATCATTTCCTTTTTAATGATAGGACCCAAAGCATGAGTGACAGCTTCTCTAGATAAGTATTCATTCTTAAATGCACTCGAGCTATTGTTGAAACAAACTTGCATTTTCATACATTGCTGTTCAGGTTCCTTTATCCCGGTGCCCAGGAGCCTGCCTGGCGTTCGAGGGCTTTGATGATTTGTGCTGCTGCAGACACAGATAACCAGAGCCATTTCTGCTGGATGTGCAGGCAGAGTGGAACTGTGCCATTATTTCATATAACCTGAATCATACATTTTGAAGTGTGTTTGCACCATCCTAATTCAGGTTTTGTAACGGGGGAGCGGGGGCGATATCAATTTTTTATTCTAATCTGTCTATTTTTTTCCATTAGTTTTTAAGATCACTTGAGAGCTGTGGTCAGAGAGGTGGTTAAGTCCAGTGACTGTGGAAGCCCTGGAGCAGAAAGATGACCTGTAATTTTATATATTTCTTCATGCCTGCTGTATTTTGAGATTACTGCTCGCTGGTTTAGAGCCAGGTTGTACATTCCAGAAGTTGCATCTTTCTTTGGAACCTTTCTGTTTACCTTGAATTTGAATTACCTTTAATTGGTTATTACTTAAGGAGGACAGTCACTGTGAAGTGCTTTAGAAGAAAGGAAGAGCTATGGTTTTGCAAAATGAGAGAGGAATTCTTTTTTTTGTGTTTCTCACTTTTAACTTTTATAATTTAGAGAGCTAAATAACCTTGCAGGAATTGCTCAAGAACTTGGGGGAGAATTTACAGCTGCTTTTAGCTGTTTGAACTGAAGAATTCTTAAAATTATCCCATTAAAATTGGTGAAATTCCAAAGTTGTAGCTCTTTCCAGTAGCAGAACGTTTTTAGTTGCCTACAGCTTCCTCCAGTTTTATCATCCATTGTAGCTGATTTAGAGGTCTCTGAGCAGATTTCCATGTGTGCCATACGTGATACAGTTTGAAGCCTGAAAGGCATAAATATAAACGTTTCCTGAGAGGAAAATGTTTGTGGTACTTTGAGTAGATGTGGCGTGGCGTGAGAAGGTGGCGTGAACTTGCAGTTGTGGGAGCAGTGTCCTCAAGCCTAAGACAGGCTGCTGGAAATGAGCTGGGCTTTGGTGGAGCTGTCAGCGCCTCACTCGAGCCCTTCCAGGGATGGGTGTGCTGCACACAGACGTGGCTGTCCTCATGAGTTGCACGTCACCAAGCCAAGGCCATGGTCCCACCAGAAAAGCTGTAAGGAGCCAGTGGGTCAGAGGGAGCGACGCGGAGGCTGGGAGCTATGGAAGGCACACTGGCTCGGGGGTCCTGCCCCGCCCCTGCAGTTTTGGCTGTCGTGCTGCCACATAGTGCATGCCCAGCCACATCTTGCTGCACGGCAACAGGGAGGGATTTTCTCCATTTCAACTGTGTATTTACATTTAAAGCAAACCAGAAAATTCAATTAACAATAACCGTATTTTCCCAAAAGCAAGGTAGTCTGTGCTCAGCACTCTGCATGCTCAAGGTCAAACGTTTTCCTCTGAAAACAGCAGCAAGGACAGGTAGGCACACGGTCACAGTCCCACAGGTCGGTGGGTCTGGCACTGGAACAGCCAGACACAGCTTCCAGCTGCACCCGCTGTTGTCTGCGCTGATCTGTGGTGGGCTGACAGGGTGGATGGGAGGGATGGTGGTCGTGAGAGGTGTGTGCTTAGTTTGTCCTTTCCCCTTACATAGGTATGTCATTAGCACCTGATGTAGGGTACACTGCAAATACAAATCACACTGGGGTTTGGGATACCTGTGGGTGATTTTGGTGGGGAAGGAGGAAGGTGAGAAAATCTCCCTTTTTTTATATAAATGCAGTGAATCAAGTGAGCAGCACGGTCACAAGAATGTGTAATATGTTGTGATGATGAAGTTACCACCCTAAATTCAGAGGGATCCATCTGTGTGTTTAAGGTGTGGCCTGTATAACTAGCTGTCCTCTTCTCGAGACCTTTGTGTCACCTACTGGGAGCCGGATCATTTGTGGGAATGTTGGGCATTACTTACTGTCTGCCGTGTTAGGGATGAGGCAGATCTGCATAGCAGCCTTGCTGCACTTGCTGTGAAAGTCTACAGATGCCATAAATATAGCAGTGGGTTACTGGAAGAGGAATACTTCTGATAAAAATAGTAGACGGAGATCCAGCTGTCTGATTCCCCTACGAAGTTCTGTGTAGCCTGGCAAGTCGTTCAGCCTCTTGATGGTGCAGTTTTACCTCTTTGAGGAGGTTCTAGGCAGGAGGCTAATTGGGGGCTGTGCTCCCCACAGTCCTGGGGCACGGCAGGATTACAGCCAGGAGGCCAAGGAGAGGGTGAGGAGGCGTTTGTTTCCAGGGCATTGATCAGATAATAGGCAGAAAGTACGAGAGGTGAATAATAAAGATCCGGAAGAAAGTGAAGGGCTGATTCAGCTCTGTCCACCCCTGTGATGAATCACGGGAGGTGTTTACCGATAAGCAGTATATCCTCCTCCTGCTAACCTGTATCTCCTGCCATACATAAATACTCCTAAGGCTGCACAGGTTTCACATTGCTCTTCTCATTTTTAGTGGTCGCACAGAGTCGGCTTGGCAGCTGTCTGCAGACTATTTTATTTAATACTAGAATAATATTTGTGTAGTGCAAGCATTAAAGGAGCATTTGTTTTTGTTTGGTTTTGATTGAAGAATGGATAAACTGCTGATGCTCAGAAAGTCCCTGAATTCAGCTCCTGCATGTGGATGTGCTAACTGCGCGTGGGCATGCCGAGGAGAAGGGGCAAGGCTCAGGTCTAGAAATTCATCTCCTATGTATAATGCTTCTGAGACTGAAAGGTGTTCCTGTAAAGGTCTGCAGAACCAAACCTGGCTTCTCTGAGTCCTTGTTCTTTGTTGGTGGCCATTGCTCCCAGGCCAGGGCTGTGCCTTCTGACTGGGTTTTGCCTCTCGCAAAAGGACAAACCAGTTGGGTCTGTGTTGGTAGCTACTGTTGAAACAGGGCATGAAAACCTGGGCTGAAGTTTGGGGTCTGAACTTCTTTTCTGGTTCTGTTTTGGTTTTGAGGAGTGTTAACTGTTAATCACAGGCTTTCCAGGTAACATCAGTTCATTGAGAAATCAGCTTAAACGTGTTCTCTTGAAAATTCCAAGGAGGAGGAAGAAAAAACGTGTTTGTGTTAAACTTGAGAGTTTGAATAGAATTTCTGGTGGTTTTTCACTGTTCATGTTTATGGGAAAAGTGATCGTGCATGTGGAATTGTAAAGGAGCTGGGTAATTTACCAGGCGACTGGTAATGGCACCAAGTCGGGGTGCAGAGTATAAAGGTAAAATTCTCGCATCTGCTGTTACATGTTGTTAACTCCCTTAGCAGACATTAAATCATTTCAAGTACAATAATAGTGTGGGAGGTAAATTAACTAACCATTAACAATCTTATAAATACACAATTAACATGCCAACGTTTATATGACACATTGATGGGGCAGCAGTAATTTTTGATTGGGAGTTTGCAGACCTTTCAGAAGCCTGAGGCGGTTGCTTATTTAAACAAGTCCTTGCTGCTTGCAGGTAAGCAGGGCTGTCCTCACCACCAGCGTGCACCTAACTCAATTCCAGAACAGTCACAGTGCACGTGTTAAAATGCCTGTGCGCTGTACCGAGTGGTGCCTGTGCTCTCCCAGTGTCACAGTACTCATGGCGTTGCCAGGGCTTTAACAGGGGAATCGGACCGGGAGCCGGCTGCCTTACGGCGGGATATCTGCCGTACGGCCTCTGGCTTTGAGGACAAAGCAAAGGCCTTCAGGGAGAGCAGCCCTACTTTCTGGAAGGGCAATACTCAGAAATAAGACTGCGAGTGGGAGTCACAGCCTTGTGGAGGTCGCAGGGACCTCTGGAGATCCCGTCCCCGTGCCGGTCGCTCGGGGCCTTACCCAGTTGGGCCTTGAGGCTCCCTGAGGGCTCTGGTGAGGTGTGGTTAGCTAATAGCAGAATTTATTGGGGTGTGTGGTAGGAGTAGTGTGCTATGCAGCATGTCAGGTTTATTTCTCTGCTATTCTTTGACTCCTTACTGCTGGTTCTGTTGTTTTATACAGTACTTCTGAATGTCTCTGTATTCTTCTAAAGCAGAAAGGACACAGTCTCTCAGGAAAAAAAAATAAGGCAATGTTTGCAGCCAAGGGAGCAAAAAAAGCCAAAAGTTATGAAAGGCATAAATATTTACTGGATGTTGTAATTAGCAGATGCTGGTGTTTGGTGGTGAGAAGGATACTGGTTGGGGTGGTGGGTTTGCAGTTTGTGATTCATCTTCAAAATCATCCTTTTGTCATGATCGCATGAGTGTCCAAATAAAGTCTTCCTTTTGTTCCCACCTCTTTGAAGGCAGAAGCTGCTGTGTGGGGCTCTGTATGCTAGTGCACCTTCCCCTTGGCAGCATACGGGGCATTATGGACATTCAGTTCTACAGCTCCTATGAAAATGTTGGGGTTTCTCAGCTATGCGACTGATCAGAGGAGCTGTGGGGATTTTGAACTTTGGGAATTCGAGTCTAGTCTGCACCTCTGAGTGTCCCTGTCTGCCCTCCTCCCGCTCTGTGCAGCACGAGCACTGCTGCGGAGGGGAACCTCGGCCCTGCTCTGGCTTTGGACAGTCCCACTGCCTGTTCTGGGGCTCCTGCAGCTGGTGGCTGGTTGGTTGGCCAGACTGAAAATAAGGGATTTATTTTTCTGTCCAGGTTATTTTCAGGAGGGGTTTTCTTTGTCTCACCTCACCTCCCAGCTCTGGGAGGGCAGTGCCAGCCTCGGGCAGCACGGGCTGTCGAGCGGCCAGGCAGCAGCATGGAGCTGCCCCTTTCAGCCCCAGCCCAGGCTTGAACCAGATTAACCTAACTAAATCCAGGGCTACAGGGAAATGCCAGAGCAGTTTCAGTGTGGTTTGGGGTTTGTGGCTGGGTTTTTGTTTGGGTTTGGGTTTTTTTTCCGTTTTTACCTGCTACTTGGATTTGTAAGGCCACTCAGCACCCTGAATGAGATAATTTAGGTAAGTGGCAATTACTGTTGTTAAAGTGCTTAAGGATACAGGCTGTAGGCTAGGAGTTCAGAGCTTGTTCTGTGTCACCACGGTTGCCCTAGAGCACCATGCAGCAGCAGCAATTCAGTATTCTGCCCTGAGATACTAAGAATCTCTTTAATGTTTGAAGTTTTTCCTGGGAAGACAAATCCTGGAGAGGGTCTGTAATCAAAAGGTGGTATGTAGAAGCAGAAGGCAGTAGCACACTGTGATGATGGGTGAAGACATTCAATCTGCTCTGTGGGTTTGTAAATTTATTAATTTGAATAGACAGATGTTTCTTTGGTGTATTTTCTCTCGTCCTACGTGTAGCACTTAGAATGTTTTGCTTTATAGCAGCCATTTGTTGTAGAGTAACGGGCCCTGTCTGGAGGTGTCTGCTTTGTTCTGCTGTCTTGGGATTCGGGTTTCAAGCTGTCCTTGAAAACCACTGGTCCTTAAGTGGATCTCAGCAAGCAGTGCAACTCACATGAACTGGAGCAGAATTAAAATAATTCTCTCTACAGAGCTGAGTCAGTCAGGTTCTGTGCACCCAAAATATAAACCTCCTTTAATCAGGGTTAGTTGCTCTTGTTTGTTGTGGTTTCTCTGCCCCTAAAATGCCGTGTGCATTGTGTTTCCAGGTGCATGTGTCCACGGAACAAGATGGAGAGAAGATAGTATAGTGACCCAGGTCTTGTGGACAGAATGGCTTTCCTGGACAACCCAACCATTATCCTGGCTCACATTCGGCAGTCCCACGTGACCAGCGATGACACAGGGATGTGCGAGATGGTCCTGATTGATCACGATGTCGACCTGGAGAAGTTTAATCCCTCGTCAGCATATGGGGACAGTGGTTCAGAAACACAGGGGAGCAACGGTGAGACTCAGGGCTATGTATATTCCCAATCAGTTGATATTACCTCAAGCTGGGACTTCGGGATCAGGAGACGATCAAACACAGGTAAGTGAGATTTCAGCAAAGACAACGTTAGCCTTTTAGATTCAGTCCCCATGAATCTGGCTTGTGTGGACAAATCAGAGCCTAACTAGGTAGATCCCTGTCAAACTTCTCCTTTTGTAATGTCGAGACCCTTTTCATAAAAGGACGTGCAGTGATTCAGGTACTGCAGTGTGCTGTCAGCCGGGTTTTAATTGCTGTTTTACTTATTCCTGTACAAAAGAACATTGAGGTAGTCAGGTTTATCTATAAAAAAATTAAATTGTAAAGACATCAAGTCTGAATCCAAAGTACGTGAACAGTCTTTGATATTTCTATTGTTAATGTCTGGAGGGGTGTTCACTTTTGAACAGGATAGTTATTTTCTGAGAAAAATCTACCTAGTGAGGCATCAAATCTATTTGTTACAAAAGAGAGGATTGAAGTTTGATGGGAGCCGACGAAGTGAATGATTTGTCTGTATTTTGTCTTCTGAAGTTTTATTTCAAGAAAAACCTTGAGCAAGGATTTAAGTTATAAAATTGGGGTGTTTCATGGTGTACACCTTTTCAAAATACACTCAGTTTGTCTTTACTGGAAGACAGCTGTCCCAGGTGCTGTTTCCTGTGAGGGATATTCAGTCTTATGCCCGTGGAATGCTCTGACAGAAATTCTGCAGTATAAAATACATGAGAAAAGGTTGATGTGGAGCACTCAATACCAAACTCCTTTTATTTTTTTCCCTTCTCTGTTCCAGTATATATTTTTCCAAAAGATTTCCAAAGGTATTATAACACCACCTAGAGCTCAGTGAGAAATCTGTGCTCTACCGAACCAGTGCAGCGTTGTGTGGAGTTGAGTGTCTTGAAGCACCTCTAGAAATAACAAGAGGTGAAAAGCTGTGGAAAAGCCAGGGCACTGCTCTCTTGTAACAGAGTTAGATTGGAAATAAGATGAAGATATCACTGGGACTGAGTGCACAGCACGGGGCTGCTTAGCCCTGTGCCTGAGGTCCTGACTGCCAGTTGGTGACACGTTCTAGACTGGTGGTGGGGCACTCGGCCCACTGTGGGACCAGTGTTTTCCCTCTCTCCATCTTCCATCTTCCACTGGGTGTACCGGTGCCACCAGGACCCCAAAGCAGCTCTCAGGCAACCAGGCTGTGGTTTGGCAGAGTGTGGGACAGGGAAAAGCCCTCAAAGAATGAAGTTGCTCAGCTCTGAGCCCTTCTGGAAAAGAAGAGCAGTAAATGAAAGTTAACTCTGTTTAGTATAAATACCTCTGCATTACACAAGAACTTACCTGAGTTCTTGATGGTAGAAAACAGATACATACAGGTATGGAACAAAGTGTTCACAACTCTAGTAAGTTAAATAAAAACTTCATTATCTGTGAAATCTGCATTTTTTCTCCTAAAATAGGCAAATATAAGGACATTTCTTTTTTGCTTAATCCATTACTACCTGAGTAGATTCAGCAGGAGTGGGAATGTTTGTTCTTTGTAAAGCAGGCAATGGTTTTTGGTGTGGAAAGAGATGTAGTAATTCTGTGTAAATGTTGTGTATCAACAAATAATACTGGCAGACTTCTTTTAACATGCAAGCTCTTCTGTATTCTCCTCAGGTTTATACTCTGCTAAATAAAATTATTTCTGCTTGTGCTGTCTGCAGCCGTTGTTTTTGGATGGAATAGAGCTCTCTATTATCCTCTGCAAGGCTGGTTTATTGTGATGTACTTTACCAGGCTGGTATCCTTCTCATAAGGTGTAAAAATAACATGTTACAGTAGCAGGCTCCACACCTCTCTGTTGAGGCTGCTGAAGTGTTGGTTCTTAGGGGGTTCTGTGGGAATGCAGACATGGAAATGAATTGGTGTGCATGCTGGGGTCAAAGCCATGCCCTTCGTGTGTGAAGGGACTTGGGGGGGTGAGTAGGACAGGGTACTGCACCCCACGCCTGGGGACAGCGCAGGGGTGTCTGCCCCTCAATTCTCCCTGTTCTGCAGGAGGTAGGTGGGTCCTGGGTGGGCTCTGGCTCGGGGCTGCATCTCCTGGCTGCTGCCTCTGCCATATGCAGAGGGTTAAAGCGACGCAGAGGCAGGGCTGTGTGGATGGTGGGTGTGTGGGCACAGCAGCAAAGTCCCAGCCACGTGACAAAGGCTCCTCTAGTTACTGATGGTTAATGGAACCAAGAGCTACGTTTGGTCAGTGACATTTTTCACAAAGAAAGCTTTCAAACCAGCATGCCTCTTGTGGGAATGAGCCTTAAATAATTCACACTCCTAATACCTACTGATAATTCCCTTGAATTTGGAGTTGCTGTAATACAGTCCCACAGTAAATGGCCAGTTGTGATCAGCTGTAGATGGGAGAACAGATGAGTCAGGGAAGATGGTGACTGCTTTAGTAGGTTTGTTTTGACAAAGGTGAAAATAGCAAACATGCCTTGATCTTACTCCTCTGCTAGGCTTTTCCTTATTGTTTGCATATGAATTGGGAAACGAGGGATTTGGAAGGTAATCTTGAGCTAGAGGGGGGGGGAAAGCTTTTCTTTCAGGAAATAGGAGTGTCTTACCTACCTTTTCAGCTTGCAGGCAGAGATGCATCTCTTGGTTCGTGGAGATTAAGATTCATGGAGGATACAGGCATGTGCTGATGTAAATAGGAAATAGGCATTAAAGCCCCTGGTTGTACCTTAACCTGCTTGTTACAGCTCTTAAGCCTCAAAGTATTTTATTTTTTAATCAGGTCCCAGATTGTGAGCTTTGGGGACCAAAAAAAATCACCTCTCTGTCCACAATGCAGTTCAGAGCCTAAATGTGAAAGAATAATAATAGGAGGGATAGAAAATATTTATTAACCCTTTTCTAATTGGTGAAATGTCTCATGGAGCTCAAATTGTACCTAAAAATTGTGAGAGCAATTTAGCATTTTAGAATCTCTTCTCCAAACCCCTTTGAGTTAATGAATGGTCTCAATACATCACAATTGCTGATATGGCCTGGAAATTGTTTCCTTTGGTGATCAACATGTAGTCCCCCTTTCTGGCCCAATCCTTGGGCTCACTTTGAGTGGACACTTTGTTCCATCCTTTATTTCTCCTGGTCACTGTCTTGGGCGGCTCCTGCTGGGTTGGGGTGGTGGGTCCCTGGCAGAGATCTCTGCTCACACAGAGGTGGTTCAGGGTGTTTGTCTGGCACCCTGGCTGCAGGTTCTTTGCTATTGAAACTCTGTGGCTTTTTCCAAACCATATTCTGAAGATGGAGTCAAAATACATGTAAAGAAATACTGTATTCATTTTGGGCTTTGACTAATGTTGTGAAGATACAAATCATTTATTTTACTACCTATAAACTGTTTCAGCACACTGAAGAAAAAGCTATGCTAATTTATATAGCTTTGACATTTTATAATTTTCATGATTTTTAGATAAAGGATTTTATATTTAAAACTTTAATAGTCTAGTCTGAGTTCATTTATCTTTAATTTTTGAAACGGGTAGAGTAATTCATAACAGTAATTTTATTCCTGTAATGTAATATTCACTTCAGTTCATTTGTGCATTAAAATTCCTTTAAGACCGTTATTAATGATTTATATAATGAAATGTCATATTAATCACAGAAGTTTTCACATTTTATTATTCTCTTCCATGTTAATACTATCTTTATGATCTCTATTAATGTTTTATATCCTCTAATTTCAATTATAAATCAAGAACATTTTCATGTTTTTGTTGGTATTTGCTTTTCAGGGGTGCCACCTTTAAAATTTTATGACTTTTTCTCCTACATATGCAGTATAAAACATCTTTATTCATATAAAGGTAGTTAATTATGTCTTTGTTTATAGTAAACTTTCATTGACAAACTTATAGTTATAATATTTCTTTTCAAGCTCAGAGACTGGAACGTCTGCGGAAAGAGAGACAAAATCAAATAAAATGCAAAAACGTTCAGTGGAAAGACAGAAACACTTCTTGCTCAGGTAAAGAGAAAAGATCTTCTATTTTCCTACTGGTTTCATGCCTGCTTTTGATGGGTACAGCGCTCTGTTTGCAGCTTTCACTTAGGCTGTCAAAGCGCAGAGGAAACCCCAGGATGGTGTTGGCCTTCTGCTCCCAGTTGGGTGTTACTGGGGGGTGATGTGCCACCGGCCTCTCGGTTGGTTTTGGCTACAACTGGGCTGTTCCAAATTACTGCTGAGGGCTGAGGAATGAATGCAGAACACTGGCAGCCTGGTCTGGGGGTCTGAACTGACTGGGGTGTAAGGCATGGTCACAGTGTTTGTGTGCTCTGTGGTCCTGGGGCATCTCTGCTCAGGCTCTGTTTTGGGGAGTGGGGCACAGCGTGAGCCCAGCTGCTGGTGCTGCTGTGAGGAGCACGAGCACCAGCTCGTGTCCCGCTCAGGGCTGGGTGGTTGGCAAGTGCAGGATGGCTTCGGCCATGGGCCGTACCGTGTTCCAGCTCTTCCCAGTGGTGCCTGGTTTGCCCAATGGGATGAGGAATTTCAGAGCAGTTCCTTCTGCAGAATGCTTTTGTGCTGCTTTTCCAGGAACATCTTAAGGAATAATGTGTATATATGCCTGCTCAAACATAACAAGTGCTGCCTTGGCTTCTGTAGCCTTTGGAAAAACAGGCAGCCCTGAGTTCCCACAAAATATGCTATTCTGGGTTTTTTTTTAGTTTAACTGCATAATTAAGTATTTCTGACTGGATGCTCTACATGGTTTAAATTGCAATATATGAAATGAAAAATCTGTTTCAATTCTCTCATTTTTATAGCTCAAGCTGGTATCTATTCCCGTTGCATTTGACACACATTCAATCCTTTGTATGGTCTGTCATGCCTACTTCTTTCAAAATTTGTGCATATCTTAATGAGGTCCCTGTGTAATCTCCTTTTTCCCCTAAATCCTTGTATCTTCCTGGCTGTCACTTGCAGAACCTTCTCCAGCTCTATAGTATCTTCTTTTTTGGTGGAGGAGTGAGCAAAGCTGCTCACAGGAGCCACACGGTTGCACTAATCCCTAGGATGCTCTTCAGCTGTGTTTGATACCTCTATTAGCACATTCTAAAGTGGTTTTGCCTTTCTCCTTCTGTAAGCAGAGCTGTAGGTTTTAAAGTTTAATCTACCATAACCTCCAACTCTCTTTGCTCAATATTTTATAGTGTTGGACCGATGATGATGCAATTCTCTCCTTGCCTTCCTTATCCCTGGCCGTTTGCCTTTCCTCCCGCTGCCTCGCGCCGGGCTCCAGCCTCCTGCAGGGCTGCTCTGGGGGGTGTTCACCCACCTGGGCTGCACCAGGACGGGGTTCAGCCTCTTGCCTGCTGCCCTGAAGATGGCCATCACCTCCTGACCAGCAGCACGACTGTGCCAGGGCTGCAGGTGAAGGGATCGGTCCCTCCCTGCTGAGGAAGAAATTTAAATAGAAAATAAGGGAGTTACATAAAAACTCCAGGCACTCAGCATCTCTTATTGGCAGAGCTGATTTTCCTTCTCTGCTTAGTCACTGAGCTGTGTGCTCCTCACGGATTTGCATGAAGAACAGCACAGTAGGAAGAGGCCAGGACAAAGAGGAGCCCTCAGGGGTACCAACTGTACCCCTCTTTGTCATGTCAGGGGTGTGTGTGCAAGGCTTTGTCTGATCTTTCCTCGAGTTCAGCGTGACCCCAGCATCCCTGCGAAGGCAGTGATGATTGAAATAGCTGCTCTCATGGGGGAGGCAGTTGACTGCCATCTTCTGACGGTGCTTAGCTGAGGTTCATCTGGCAGTTGGGTTCTCCTGATGCCCATGCTTAATTACTGCTACCTAAATTAAAGTAAACTAGCCAGGATAAAGGGGAGTGAGGCACGGGTCATTCTGTGACCAGCTGAGCTGCTCTCCTCCAGTGGACTGAGTTTGAAGGGTGAGGTGGCAGCAGGATTTGGCCTGGACAGGAAATCTCCATGTGTTTGGAGTTGGTTAGGGTACAGCAGGGGTAGGTGCCTGGCTGGCAGCAGTGGGACAAGCTGGGGGTTTGGTCTGCGGTGTCACCAGTTCACGTCACCCCTCGGGGCATCGCTGTTTCCCCAGTGGAACGCTGCGGAGCAGCCTGGGGGCCTCTGAGCCAGGCGTGGATACACCCACCCAGGTGGCTCTGTTGTAAAATGCTGGGTATTTTCAGGTGAAAGCAGGAAATGAAGCGTTGTGGTTACATCTGAGATGGTCTGAAATGAACGAAGGTAAAATGTTAACTAACAGTGTATGGAGGGAATCTTTGAAAAGCCTTGTGTGGCCCCTATAAAATAGCTCGTGTAGCTAAGGAAACCACAACAGGTGAAAAATAAATGCACCCTTAAAGCAACTCAGTGTAAAAATATGAGACTTTTTTCCCTGCAAGGTGAAAATATTTTTGGAATGTTTTTAATTGGAGGTATCTCAGCCCAAGTCTCTCGGGAGCTATTTGATAAAACAGTCAATGGAAGATCTATCATCTTCCAGCTTTTTGCCTTTTTTAGAAGGTTTTGGGTTCCTCTTCATTAATTAGTTGAATTTTTCTGAAATTACAGCCCTTTCTGTGAAAAGACAACTGTCTCATCCAGCTGAATTTACAACCTTACTGAATTTATTATTACTTAAAAGCTTCACTGGTGTGAGATTTGACTTGAGTAAAAGCTGTACAAAACTCAGAGCAAAACAGATGTCACACTAATGAATGCAGAAGAATTCCTGAGATCCTCTTTTTGCATCCCAACAAAGAGAAGGATAAACAAATCATCTGAACATTTCCCTAGAGACAGAGCTTAGGTAGAAGGTAAGACTAGCTTTTTCACTTGGAGCAATAAACCCTTTTATTGAGTTCCAAAGGGCACAGTACTTTCCAAATGCCCAAGAAATACCAGTTGAGGGTAATACTCTAGCATAATTGTAATTGAGTTTGGGGTTTTTAAACAGAGATAAGCTTGAAAAACAGAAACCTAATGGAGCTTAAGTTGCCACATTTAGAAAGGATTTAATCAGGCTTTTTTGGTTAATCACAGCCTCTCACAAGACTGTTGGGTATCTCGTAGTGCCAGTATTCAGCACTTTTGCCAACTGTCTGAATTTCCAGGCAATCTGCTGATAAAAATAAACTGAGCTTTTGACTAGTTATAATTTGACAAGTTTTAATTTTGCACTTTAAGAAATTAACCAACTCCCTGCAGCTTGAGCCCCAAGTCCTTCTGCCTTGGAGGCGGCTTCATTTCCCTGGAGAAGCAGCCTGGAAATGTTGGAGATGAGAGAGAATCCAAAGGACGAATGTGGAGCAGAGCAGAGCCGGGCTGGGAGAGCTGGCGCTGGCTCTCAGCTCGTGATTGATGGAGTTCAGGGTTCTTCCTTCCTAGAGCAGATGTGGGAAAAACTTGTCCAGATTCCGTCGCAGTTTCTTGCAGATGAGACCCATTGGTGCAAGTATGCTAACACACCCCAGGCTCTGTCCTGATTTTAGTGTCCTTCTAACACAAGAAGCCCTGATTTTAATTTCCTTTTTGAAGCATGCTGTAAATGGAGAGTGCTGTTGTTGCTAGAAACTCAGGTGTGCAGTCTCTCCCTGTGAAATGAGCTGCTTGTGGGAGGCTTTTCTGCACCTTCACAGACTACACAAAGAGCTCTCTAACTCTTGCCACCTTTGTTTTTAGAAAGTTGGGGTATTTATTATCTGGAATGGTGTTTTGAGGTTTCGTATTTTTTTGAGAGGAAACCTTATCCAGTCTATCAGGAGAACTAAATCCAAACAATTCACTCCTTTGGATCAGATGTAGTCCTGAGCAGACTGCTGACAGCACAGCGACATTATCATAGTAATGGGGTAGCATAATGTTGTCCTGTAAAACAGTGTAATATCCTGTGTTACAAGCTGAGTTTGAAGTGCTGCTGTGTGGCACGCTGTGGATGTGTAACCAGTTCTTTGTGCAGCAGAACAATAAACAGCGTTTCCTGTTCAGCAGAAGGTGGGCAAGGAGAAAGACCAGGGGACACTCTGTCATTGAATCTTGATTTTCCTGATGACTCCAGTGGATCTGGCAGTGATCATTTCCAGTCTCCATATGGGAAAATTCCTCTTTTTCTCAGTGTAAACAGAGGCTCGTTCAGCCTTCTTGTGTTTTCATGTCTTTGGGTGGCAGGAGCGTGGTGCTGAATTCTGCCCCCCTAAAGCGCTTGTTGGCTTCTGTATTTGGTTCTGTTCTCCCTCTCACACCATGGTAACCAGGAGCCTCTGTACACATCTCACTATAATGACTCCCATCTCTTTTCTGATCTACAGCAGAGGAGCTGAGCTCACTATTTGAAAAAAAGAATTTCAGAGTCAAATCTCCATGTTCTGGGAAGCAGTCGATACTGTCTGTGCGGCTGGAGCAGTGTCCCCTGCAGCTGAACAACCCCTTCAACGAGTACTCCAAATTTGATGGCAAGGTAAGTGGATGGGTGCTGTTCTCTCACATCCAGGTGGTCCCTGAGCTGAAGAGGATGGGCTTTAGGCTTCTTGAGTGCATCTATTTACTTGTTCAAGCATTAATTAAGCTTTTTAATAGGCCATCAGTTACTCTAAAGTGGTTATTTAGAAACCTGCTGCTTTCAGTCTTACATGTAACAGTTCCGGGTCCAGCAGAACCATCCCTCCCATTTTCAGTAGGAAATCATGTCTCACCATCAGGCACACCTCCTTTTGCTGTTTACTCCAGCAGGTTGGTTAGGGAAGGATTTAGTGTGGCAGGGTCCTTGGACATTCTCTGTAGGGTTGGGGGTGAGACTTTGTAGAAATGATTGGTTATTTGGCATTTAAAACAAAGTAAATCAGTTCTGCCCAGCCATCCCAGCACTTGGTGGGTGTTCTGTGGTTTCTGCTGTCTTTATCCTCAAAATGCTCCAATGAGAGTGGGAAATCCCCTGTCAGTTTTGAGGGTGGGAAACTGGAGCATCGATGTGTCAGTGCTGGGGGGTGTTGGGGAAGGACTGAAGGATGTGGTACTGCACAAGGACTCCTTGGTGTGACAGATGTGATGCATGGAGGAGATTCGTGCCAAACCTGGTAGGTCAGATTCATTCCTTGACTGCATTCATTTCAAGAGCTCACATCTGATACTGCTCAGAGCTGAGGGTAACTGCCTTTCCTTGTGTGCAGCTTAGTTACTTTGTGTTGTCAACTGTTTTTCTTTGTCACAAACCCCAGAAACTGAACTCCAAACATTGATGTGACGGATCAATGTCATATTGTTCCCAAATAATTATAAATACTGTGCAGATCTGTTTTCTGCTGGATTTGTTTGTGGAGTCTCCTGTGGGAGTAAGGAGTTTGAGCTTCATTACCATTGTGATGGAAGAATTTCATATTCTGTTAAGTATTCTTAAAGTGGAAAGTCAGATATGCAGTTCCACTAGCATGTCTAGGAGTGTTCAGAGTCTTTGTGAAACAGTAGCTTAAGCTGTCAAGCCCACATAGCAAATGTATCCTCTACTACTACATAGGAAGTGTAAAGTAATGATAATTAGTGCTTACTCAGTTTTTTAAAAATTCTGGCCTGGATAATAGATGGTCGCAGCACTCTGGTGCTGACACCACCAAGATGCCTTTCTTCTAATCTGCAAGTTTGCTGTCCTTATGTCACCAAATCTCAGCTTGGCAACCTGTAAAGGCACTTCCAGCAGCCATGCACAGAGGAAGGAAAAAGGAAATAAATAATTCTTTATTAAGAGAAATTCATTGGAGTTCAGTGGTGTCCCAGGCTACCTGCTAGATTTTTTTCTCAGAAACTTGAGGAACTTAAATGTGTTTCCTTCCCACTTAGATAATCAAACTATGTTTTACTGTATTTAACAGGATTTATAGTTCCACCGTAATGAACATCTTAATTTTTATATTTGAAAGCCTAATACATTAGAGGGTGTCTGATGCACTTGAAGGAAACTGCACTGCATGTAATAGTTTGAGCTGTTAGGGAAATACCTCAGTGTCCCCAGTTGGGATCTGCAGGGTACAGTACTAACGAGCTCAGTTGGGATCTAGAAATCAAAATCCCTTTTTCACTCTCCAGAGTAACTGAATTGGCATTTTGTTACATTATCATCTCCATATTCATTTTAACAATGTTTTTTATATCACTCTAGTAAGTTTGTCAGTAGAACACTGATAAAACTTATTCTCTGCACTTCCACAAGCATTGTTTATTTTTAACCACTGCCTCCACCATCTGACATCTAGTAGGACCATTATAGTTCAGTAGTGAGTTATTTTACTTCACTTTGTTGTTTGCAGATGTTAATGTAAACCAGAAAACATCCACATTTTTAAAATTATCTTTAATGAAATGTTGTAGGTCTCATATTTATTTTTATTGATAATAGATGAGCAGTATTTTTCACATAAATACAATTATTTCAGGGAATAGTGCATGACTTATTTACATAATTAACAGAGCTGCATATCTCTTGGGGAAATGGTGCATAATTGGGGAGAGGCAGGGGGGATGGGGAGGGGCTAGGGGCCTAATTAAACAAGTGTTAAAAAAACCCTACTTAATTATGCATTTACTCCAGGGATCCCACTGGCTCTGAAATCTTTGGGATTCTAACTAGGCCTGTGGTTTACATCTCTATATGGAGTTCTGGAAGGCGGGTTTCAGCCTGCTGGGTAACACACGTGTTGTGGTTCAGCGGCAGAGCCCGAGGAGAGCCTGGCGGGCTGCAGGGAAGCTCTGTGTGTGTGTGTGTCTGTGTGTGTGTCTGTGTGTGTCTGTGTGTGTGTGCTCACTGCCTTCTGAGTCGCTTTAACTCGCCAGGAATTCAGCTCCCTGACCAGCCTGAAATCTAATAAACCCATCCTCTGAGTGTCCTGCCCCCCTCCATCTGATGCCTTGTTTAAAGGAATCTGTTCAGAGTGAGAGTGCCGCATCCATAGCGCCAGCCGAGCGGGTTTGTTCAGACACTCCTGTCCTGCAGGTGTTTGCTGCCAGATTTAGTGTCTGTTTCATAACCACTTCTGCAATTTTATGAAATAATAAAATTTTAAAGCACTCTAATTTCTTCTTGTTCTGATCAGTTAATTATCAAAATAGTAGAGAATATGGCTTGTGGAGTGTGAGTGCAATGGCAGCATCCTAATCAGCTCGAGGATTCAGGTCAGTTGTTGATGATGTCATTCATATACAACTGTACTTGATGGCTTAAGAAATCAGTGGCCAAATTGATTTCCTTCATCTGCATGTGATGAAATTATCTATTTTATAGGTAACTGCAGGTGTGTGAATGGCTGCTCACAGGGTGTGCAGAATCAGACTTTGGTAGTTTATTGGACCAAATCACTGGCTTTTCCCAAGTTGGGAAGATCAGGCTGGCTGTAACCATGGCTGCTCAGTGAAAATGAAGATGTAGAGAAGTCTGGCTTTTCTGACCTCAGAGGGTGTGTGTTGGTTTACCTGGCTCCTGGAGACAAGGTAAATACGAACAGGTCGGTGTGATTTTGGGCTGGACAGATGCTAAAAATGCCTTTGGGAGGAACGGTACCTCTGTGTAGTGTTACAGGGCTTCTTGTGGCTGACTCTGGTAATGGGTTAAAACCCAACAATTTCTCTGGTAGCGTCTGTTTTAAAAAGGATGCTGTAGAAAGTGTGGGGGAAGGGATAATTCATGAGTGCTAATTGCTTGGCTGTTAATTTTCATAAGTGTTGATAGAAGCAGTTCCTTAAATTAAACTTTGTTTAAAATGTATCAAGGGAAATATTCCACAATGTCGGGCCTGAAGTGAAAATTAATATGAATGCTGTGGCAATTAACACGTACTGGTTAATAGCTTTTAGCAGCATTTTGGGATGATAGTCCTTAAATACATTTTTGCATGCTGCTCTTGTTTCAGTCTTGTTTGACTGTATGTCTGGATAATCACGAACAAATGTTTTCCACAATCTCCAGTATTAAATGGCTTTCCTCAAAGAAAGCAGATAAAGAACTTAAGAAAGAAGCAATACTGCTTTAATTAATATGGAAAATGTCTAAAATAATTAATCCAGGATTAAAATCTTAGTGTGGAAAAAATATTTTTTTTTGGTATTTATTTATTTAAGGGCTTTGTCCCTGAGCTGAGTCAGTGATCCTCATTGGAATCCTAAACACCTTGGTGTAGGGAGGGTGGTGTTAAAGCATCCCTGTGTTCAGGAGGTTCAGTGGTTCAGGTGCTGCCTGTGCTGGACAGAGCCTGTGCAGAGGGACTGGTGAGGTGCTGCACTGGAGGTCAGAGCGCGATGGTCGCTGTACAGCGATGAAGAGAGATGAGGCTTGATTGCTGCTTCATGGAAAATGCTTCAGAATGTGTTTTGTTACTTCAGCCGTTCACGCTGCACTAAGGCAGCACCTCGGAGAGGTGGCTGGACGCCAGAGGCCCCTGCGTATCCTCTGGTGGGAGCCCGCATGCGTTGCTTTGTGGGGGTGCAGCGGGGGGTGGCCAGGGTGCTGCTGCCGAGGGGCGTTTCGCAGGCTCGTGGGGCTCTGGCACCCAGCAGAAATGGGGCAGGAACCCCGCAGCCTGGGCGCAGACAGGGTGGGATGTCAGCGCCGTGCTGTCATCTCCGTTTGGGGGCTGGAGCTTTGTCTGGTGATTCCAGGGATCTCACTCACATTAAAAAGTGTTTTTATGGCCTTGTGTGGGTTCAATTAACGTGGATCTGGTTTGATTAACTGTGGCTCGAGGGTGTGTGCCATTCACTTCCCACTCTCTGTACTCCCTCCGGTGTCTGCGTTACCTGAGCCCCTCACTGGAGCCCGCTCCTGCCTTGTGGAGATGCTCCACTGACGCTGGGCCGGGTTGTGCCCCTGCCCTCCCAGAGATCAGCCAGCAGTCCTGTTCTGACCGTACTCCCCAGAGGGCTTTGTGGCCCTGTGACACGCTCCGGGTGTGTTTGAGCCGTGCTGCCATGCTTCTCTTACACTTAAACTCTGAATATGATGATACTTGAAAGTAAGTTTTGAAGATCTGCAAAGTATGCTACTATGTACCAAGGAATTAAATTGATTTGTTATGTGTGCATTTAGCTACAATTCATTTTAATTGTCCTTATGAAGTTAAAAAGTATTAGCGTCAGATAAAGATTCATCACCATAGGGTGATTTAAAGCTGGTGCTATAGAAAGCAGGCATGTGTTCTGGCAGATGTTTATATAAGGCACTGTCTCTTCTGACAGCAGTTAAAAAGTATGGTTGTAGTAATCAAATTGTGGTGCAGCATCTCAGAGGCTAGAACCAGATTGAATTAAAATAGATATAAGATTTATGAATAGCAATAGCTGTGATAAAATTTCACTACCTTCTTTAATGGGAAGGACCTTTGCACAGTACAAGAATAAGATTTTAAATTGTGCCTTCCAAGCCTGCGGTTTTCTGGGCTTTTCCCTTCCTGGAATGCTGCTGGGTTATGGAGAGAGCAGCAGCGTGTGTTGTCAGAGGTATTATACTACCTTTCTAGGACTGCTTAAATACTGTTTGAGGAGGAGAATGGCATCCTGTGGTCTCAGCGCTCATCTCTCCGCTCCCTTTGTGCTTCCCTGGATTTCCTGGATTTGCATCTCAGGAAGGGGTTTTGTTTCGGCTGTGTTGAAAATGACATTTAAATGCCAGAACTGTGTCTGCATGGGACAAAGCTTCTTGGGAATCAGGATTGGCTTTACCAAGGTGAGGTGGGAAA